>NC_069504.1:239290126-239400126 GCF_027579735.1 Bombina bombina | reverse complement strand
TTTACTTTTACTATCAAATTGACTGTTCTCTTGGGATCCATTGTTAAAAGGCATCCCTTGGTAGGTTTGAGAGGGCAAAAGCAAATTAGATAGCAAGTAAATTGCAAATTTGTTTAAAAATGAATGCTCTAATCATGAAAACAGAATTTATGTTTACCTGATAAATTACTTTCTCCAACGGTGTGTCCGGTCCACGGCGTCATCCTTACTTGTGGGGATATTCTCTTCCCCAACAGGAAATGGCAAAGAGCCCAGCAAAGCTGGTCACATGATCCCTCCTAGGCTCCGCCTACCCCAGTCATTCGACCGACGTTAAGGAGGAATATTTGCATAGGAGAAACCATATGGTACCGTGGTGACTGTAGTTAAAGAAAATAAATTATCAGACCTGATTAAAAAAACCAGGGCGGGCCGTGGACCGGACACACCGTTGGAGAAAGTAATTTATCAGGTAAACATAAATTCTGTTTTCTCCAACATAGGTGTGTCCGGTCCACGGCGTCATCCTTACTTGTGGGAACCAATACCAAAGCTTTAGGACACGGATGAAGGGAGGGAGCAAATCAGGTCACCTAAATGGAAGGCACCACGGTTTGCAAAACCTTTCTCCCAAAAATAGCCTCAGAAGAAGCAAAAGTATCAAACTTGTAAAATTTGGTAAAAGTGTGCAGTGAAGACCAAGTCGCTGCCCTACATATCTGATCAACAGAAGCCTCGTTCTTGGAGGCCCATGTGGAAGCCACAGCCCTAGTGGAATGAGCTGTGATTCTTTCGGGAGGCTGCCGTCCGGCAGTCTCGTAAGCCAACCTGATGATGCTTTTAATCCAAAAAGAGAGAGAGGTAGAAGTTGCTTTTTGACCTCTCCTTTTACCGGAATAAACAACAAACAAGGAAGATGTTTGTCTAAAATCCTTTGTAGCTTCTAAATAGAATTTTAGAGCGCGAACAACATCCAAATTGTGCAACAAACGTTCCTTCTTTGAAACTGGTTTCGGACACAGAGAAGGTACGATAATCTCCTGGTTAATGTTTTTGTTAGAAACAACTTTTGGAAGAAAACCAGGTTTAGTACGTAAAACCACCTTATCTGCATGGAACACCAGATAAGGAGGAGAACACTGCAGAGCAGATAATTCTGAAACTCTTCTAGCAGAAGAAATTGCAACTAAAAACAAAACTTTCCAAGATAATAACTTAATATCAACGGAATGTAAGGGTTCAAACGGAACCCCCTGAAGAACTGAAAGAACTAAATTGAGACTCCAAGGAGGAGTCAAAGGTTTGTAAACAGGCTTAATTCTAACCAGAGCCTGAACAAAGGCTTGAACATCTGGCACAGCTGCCAGCTTTTTGTGAAGTAACACAGACAAGGCAGAAATCTGTCCCTTCAGGGAACTTGCAGATAATCCTTTTTCCAATCCTTCTTGAAGGAAGGATAGAATCTTAGGAATCTTAACCTTGTCCCAAGGGAATCCTTTAGATTCACACCAACAGATATATTTTTTCCAAATTTTGTGGTAAATCTTTCTAGTTACAGGCTTTCTGGCCTGAACAAGAGTATCGATAACAGAATCTGAGAACCCTCGCTTCGATAAGATCAAGCGTTCAATCTCCAAGCAGTCAGCTGGAGTGAAACCAGGTTCGGATGTTCGAACGGACCCTGAACAAGAAGGTCTCGTCTCAAAGGTAGCTTCCAAGGTGGAGCCGATGACATATTCACCAGATCTGCATACCAAGTCCTGCGTGGCCACGCAGGAGCTATCAAGATCACCGACGCCCTCTCCTGATTGATCCTGGCTACCAGCCTGGGGATGAGAGGAAACGGCGGGAACACATAAGCTAGTTTGAAGGTCCAAGGTGCTACTAGTGCATCCACTAGAGCCGCCTTGGGATCCCTGGATCTGGACCCGTAGCAAGGAACTTTGAAGTTCTGACGAGAGGCCATCAGATCCATGTCTGGAATGCCCCACAGCTGAGTGACTTGGGCAAAGATTTCCGGATGGAGTTCCCACTCCCCCGGATGCAATGTCTGACGACTCAGAAAATCCGCTTCCCAATTTTCCACTCCTGGGATGTGGATAGCGGACAGGTGGCAGGAGTGAGACTCCGCCCATAGAATGATTTTGGTCACTTCTTCCATCGCTAGGGAACTCCTTGTTCCCCCCTGATGGTTGATGTACGCAACAGTTGTCATGTTGTCTGATTGAAACCGTATGAACTTGGCCCTCGCTAGCTGAGGCCAAGCCTTGAGAGCATTGAATATCGCTCTCAGTTCCAGAATATTTATCGGTAAAAGAGATTCTTCCCGAGACCAAAGACCCTGAGCTTTCAGGGATCCCCAGACCGCGCCCCAGCCCATCAGACTGGCGTCGGTCGTGACAATGACCCACTCTGGTCTGCGGAATGTCATCCCTTGTGACAGGTTGTCCAGGGACAGCCACCAACGGAGTGAGTCTCTGGTCCTCTGATTTACTTGTATCTTCGGAGACAAGTCTGTATAATCCCCATTCCACTGACTGAGCATGCACAGTTGTAATGGTCTTAGATGAATGCGCGCAAAAGGAACTATGTCCATTGCCGCTACCATCAACCCGATCACTTCCATGCACTGAGCTATGGAAGGAAGAGGAACGGAATGAAGTATCCGACAAGAGTCTAGAAGCTTTGTTTTTCTGGCCTCTGTCAGAAATATCCTCATTTCTAAGGAGTCTATTATTGTTCCCAAGAAGGGAACCCTTGTTGACGGAGATAGAGAACTCTTTTCCACGTTCACTTTCCATCCGTGAGATCTGAGAAAGGCCAGGACTATGTCCGTGTGAGCCTTTGCTTGAGGAAGGGACGACGCTTGAATCAGAATGTCGTCCAAATAAGGTACTACAGCAATGCCCCTTGGTCTTAGCACAGCTAGAAGGGACCCTAGTACCTTTGTGAAAATCCTTGGAGCAGTGGCTAATCCGAAAGGAAGCGCCACGAACTGGTAATGCTTGTCCAGGAATGCGAACCTTAGGAACCGATGATGTTCCTTGTGGATAGGAATATGTAGATACGCATCCTTTAAATCCACCGTGGTCATGAATTGACCTTCCTGGATGGAAGGAAGAATAGTTCGAATGGTTTCCATCTTGAACGATGGAACCTTGAGAAACTTGTTTAAGATCTTGAGATCTAAGATTGGTCTGAACGTTCCCTCTTTTTTGGGAACTATGAACAGATTGGAGTAGAACCCCATCCCTTGTTCTCTTAATGGAACAGGATGAATCACTCCCATTTTTAACAGGTCTTCTACACAATGTAAGAATGCCTGTCTTTTTATGTGGTCTGAAGACAACTGAGACCTGTGGAACCTCCCCCTTGGGGGAAGCCCCTTGAATTCCAGAAGATAACCTTGGGAGACTATTTCTAGCGCCCAAGGATCCAGAACATCTCTTGCCCAAGCCTGAGCGAAGAGAGAGAGTCTGCCCCCCACCAGATCCGGTCCCGGATCGGGGGCCAACATTTCATGCTGTCTTGGTAGCAGTGGCAGGTTTCTTGGCCTGCTTTCCCTTGTTCCAGCCTTGCATTGGTCTCCAAGCTGGCTTGGCTTGAGAAGTATTACCCTCTTGCTTAGAGGACGTAGCACTTTGGGCTGGTCCGTTTCTACGAAAGGGACGAAAATTAGGTTAATTTTTTGCCTTGAAAGGCCGATCCTGAGGAAGGGCGTGGCCCTTACCCCCAGTGATATCAGAGATAATCTCTTTCAAGTCAGGGCCAAACAGCGTTTTCCCCTTGAAAGGAATGTTAAGTAGCTTGTTCTTGGAAGACGCATCAGCCGACCAAGATTTCAACCAAAGCGCTCTGCGCGCCACAATAGCAAACCCAGAATTCTTAGCCGCTAACCTAGCCAATTGCAAAGTGGCGTCTAGGGTAAAAGAATTAGCCAATTTGAGAGCATTGATTCTGTCCATAATCTCCTCATAAGGAGGAGAATCACTATCGACCGCCTTTATCAGCTCATCGAACCAGAAACATGCGGCTGTAGCGACAGGGACAACGCATGAAATTGGTTGTAGAAGGTAACCCTGCTGAACAAACATCTTTTTAAGCAAACCTTCTAATTTTTTATCCATAGGATCTTTGAAAGCACAACTATCCTCTATGGGTATAGTGGTGCGTTTGTTTAAAGTGGAAACCGCTCCCTCGACCTTGGGGACTGTCTGCCATAAGTCCTTTCTGGGGTCGACCATAGGAAACAATTTTTTAAATATGGGGGGAGGGACGAAAGGAATACCGGGCCTTTCCCATTCTTTATTAACAATGTCCGCCACCCGCTTGGGTATAGGAAAAGCTTCTGGGAGCCCCGGCACCTCTAGGAACTTGTCCATTTTACATAGTTTCTCTGGGATGACCAACTTGTCACAATCATCCAGAGTGGATAATACCTCCTTAAGCAGAATGCGGAGATGTTCCAACTTAAATTTAAATGTAATCACATCAGGTTCAGCATGTTGAGAAATGTTCCCTGAATCAGTAATTTCTCCCTCAGACAAAACCTCCCTGGCCCCATCAGACTGGGTTAGGGGCCCTTCAGAAACATTATCAGCGTCGTCATGCTCTTCAGTATCTAAAACAGAGCAGTCGCGCTTACGCTGATAAGTGTTCATTTTGGCTAAAATGTTTTTGACAGAATTATCCATTACAGCCGTTAATTGTTGCATAGTAAGGAGTATTGGCGCGCTAGATGTACTAGGGGCCTCCTGAGTGGGCAAGACTCGTGTAGACGAAGGAGGGAATGATGCAGTACCATGCTTACTCCCCTCACTTGAGGAATCATCTTGGGCATCATTGTCATTGTCACATAAATCACATTTATTTAAATGAATAGGAATTCTGGCTTCCCCACATTCAGAACACAGTCTATCTGGTAGTTCAGACATGTTAAACAGGCATAAACTTGATAAAGTACAAAAAACGTTTTAAAATAAAACCGTTACTGTCACTTTAAATTTTAAACTGAACACACTTTATTACTGCAATTGCGAAAAAACATGAAGGAATTGTTCAAAATTCACCAAATTTTCACCACAGTGTCTTAAAGCCTTAAAAGTATTGCACACCAAATTTGGAAGCTTTAACCCTTAAAATAACGGAACCGGAGCCGTTTTGAACTTTAACCCCTTTACAGTCCCTGGTATCTGCTTTGCTGAGACCCAACCAAGCCCAAAGGGGAATACGATACCAAATGACGCCTTCAGAAAGTCTTTTCTAAGTATCAGAGCTCCTCTCACATGCGACTGCATGCCATGCCTCTCAAAAACAAGTGCGCAACACCGGCGCGAAAATGAGGCTCTGCCTATGCTTTGGGAAAGCCCCTAAAGAATAAGGTGTCTAAAACAGTGCCTGCCGATATTATTATATCAAAATACCCAAATAAAATGATTCCTCAAGGCTAAATATGTGTTAATAATGAATCGATTTAGCCCAGAAAAAGTCTACAGTCTTAATAAGCCCTTGTGAAGCCCTTATTTACGATCGTAATAAACATGGCTTACCGGATCCCATAGGGAAAATGACAGCTTCCAGCATTACATCGTCTTGTTAGAATGTGTCATACCTCAAGCAGCAAGAGACTGCTCACTGTTCCCCCAACTGAAGTTAATTGCTCTCAACAGTCCTGTGTGGAACAGCCATGGATTTTAGTGACGGTTGCTAAAATCATTTTCCTCATACAAACAGAAATCTTCATCTCTTTTCTGTTTCTGAGTAAATAGTACATACCAGCACTATTTCAAAATAACAAACTCTTGATTGAATAATAAAAACTACAGTTAAACACTAAAAAACTCTAAGCCATCTCCGTGGAGATGTTGCCTGTACAACGGCAAAGAGAATGACTGGGGTAGGCGGAGCCTAGGAGGGATCATGTGACCAGCTTTGCTGGGCTCTTTGCCATTTCCTGTTGGGGAAGAGAATATCCCCACAAGTAAGGATGACGCCGTGGACCGGACACACCTATGTTGGAGAAATATTAATTTCTGACTTTACAGAATACTCTCTGCTGTTTTTAACCCCTGTAAAGGGGACAAATCTACAGTAAGACTTCACTCGGCTCTCAGAAAACGTTCCTACTTCACAGAGCACTAAATGAAACAGCTCTAAACAAAGTCATTATTTAAATGAAAATAGTCTTCTTTTTTTCTTATTTGAGGAACTTAATAATGGAGAAAGTCACTTTCTATTTTTTACAATGGACTGGGCTGTGGGTCTTCCACAAACATACGTTTCTTGATGATGTAAAGCCGTTTCTTTCTGCACAAAGCAGTTCTCCATAGACAGATACAGTTGTAAGAACTCCTTGCTTTGTCTTAGAGCTCCGCTTATAGTCAGTCATTACCTATGAACTAGTCCATGAAATGCTTTTTCTTGGTATATTAGATGCACTAATACTTCATCTTGCCAGACATAAAGTCTGAATAATATGGCAGCTGTGTATATATTTTATTATGTATGAATTTTCAGAGAACAAGCCAATTACTGTAATTGATGATGCAGTAACGACCACTCAGGAATTTCTGAGCATGGGCTCTTTAGTAAAACAGCTCTTAAAGGGCCCTCTTTAAAGGGGCAGAATACTAAAAATGTGTTGAAAGCTACAAAATGTATCAGAGAGCTTTGATGTTTGTAAAACTGATGTTCACGTGATAAATAAAACCAGCTTCTATTTCTGTTAGTGGTCTTGAAACCCTGACGTACACAATCTGGCACTTCCTACTAGTTTCATTTAACTACTCCTCTTTCATAACACTTTGAGTAATATGTCCTTATAAATGGGATATTGCTGAATTGTTTAACTGCTGCTCAGCAACAGCAATGAATTATGAAACCCAAGCAAAACTCAGCCGGTAAGCCAGTTAAACACAGTCACTGAACAGTGTTTGTGTAATAAAATGCTCTAATAGATGAGATTACTTCCATCTCCCTTTAAAGGGACAATATAATACTGTAATGAAGTGAACGTTGACCAAGGACACACTCCTGAAATATGTGCATCTGGTCTCTGCTAGGGCCAATCAGAGGCAACCCATTGATCATTCTTGTACATTTTATAGAGCACTATATTACTCCTTAATCGTTTGATGCATTAACTGTTCTATATCTTGCAATCTTGGGGATTTATTTGATCTTCAAAGATGATATATACATTTCCAGGTTAAGACTATACCTGTAGTTACAAATCTCATTTTATTCTCTAATATTTCCCACGCTTGAAATAACCCTCTGTTTAGGGCCTATATAGAATGTTGCCCTAGTGTCTAAAGAAATCTAAGAGTGTTCTGTCCCATATTGGTTTTATTTTTGGGCAACACGTCAGGATCTTCTTTTTGGCATTGGTTGCATATATTCTGGCATTGGTAATTCCGTTTGATAACCCTCCTTGAGACTAAATAATTCCCTACAGGTGTGTTTAATTGGGGTTTCTCCTGAAGATAACAGTAATGTAGATTACCCCATTAAGAAATCCATATATATTCCATTTATTAATAACTAAATACTTTCTTTAAGAGTTTGTGCTTACTGTACCTTCAGATAGGATATTGATTCACTTAAATACCACGTAAATAGCACTCCCATTATAGGATCCTATTTGCTTTAACAGCTGTTTATCAGTTGTAAGATTAGGTGAAGTGTATGCACCACAGCAGTAGCAAATCTGAAGATATATTATATATGTATAATAATAAAAGCATTATGTTATCACATTGACAAGAGTTCATGGTACACATCCCAAACACGTTTGTGTTTATCTTGTTTAAATAAGTATTAGCCGTCAACCTGCAACTCATAGAAGCAATGATAATTCCCCATATCTAATCTGTTAAACGTCTATAAAAATAATCATATAGCTTGCATTATGTACCTTGGGATAGCACTTTCATTCGACGTGATAAGAATATGCCATACTATTTAGCATTTTTGTTAAACGACCATTAAATACAGTAGAATTGCAAAATAAACAAATGCATAATAGAAAGACAAAAAAAGCACTTAGTATGAATTTCAAATGAGCAGATCTTTTTTTTCAAATTTCAAAAAGTTAGTTCAATTTTCTTTCCCCCACATCATGTGACAAACATCAGCCAATCACAAAATGCATATGTATATACTGTGAATTCTTGTACATGCTCAGTAGTAGCTGCTGCTTCAGAAAATGTGCATATAAAATGGATTTTGCACATTTTGATAAACTGAATTGAAAAGTTGTTTAAAATTGCATGCTCTATCGGAATCATGAAAGTTTAATTTTGACTTTAGCGTTCCTTTAAAGGGACGATAAACTTAAAAAAAACATCATTCATTCATTTAACGATCATAAAAAGCCATTGTAATATAGATTATTTTTATTGTGTTGTGCTTGACCCACAATCCCTAAACAAGCTGAAAGTGAAATTCTTAAAAGGATCATGAAAGTCAAAATTAAAGGGATAGTATACAACAAATGTTCATATAACTGTAATAGACACTACTATAAAGAAGAATATGCACAGATACTGATCTAAAAATCCAATATAAAACCTGTTAACTTACTTAAAAGCTACCAGTTTAGCACTGTTGATTAGGTTATGCTGGGACACCCAGTGAAAGGGGCTGGGAGAACAAGAAGAGCAGACATTTCCCCCTCCCCTGCATATGAAAAGGCAGATAACACAAACAGAAGAAGTCTGTACACACGAGTATACATCTAACAATTTGGGGCTTGGTTAGGAAAAAAAATAATCCAAACTATACATAGTTCCATTTACATAGACCATCTGGGAGTGTTTTTCTATCATCTACAAAACATTTAAGTAAATAAAAACTAGTGTACAATGTCCTGTTAGAACGTGCAATTTTAAGAGAATTTTAAATTTACTTCTACTAACAAATATACTTCATTCTCTTGATGTTCTTTCTTGGAAAACATACCTAGGTAGGCTAGGGAACAGCAATGCACTACTGGGAGCTAGCTAGTGATTGGTGTGATCACACCTACGCCTCATGCCATTGACTCACCAGATGTGTTCAGCTAAGCTCCCTGCAGTGCAATGCTGTTCATTGATTTGCATAATGGAACAAATGAAACCACAAACACTATAAAATAGTTTTATCTAACCTGAGACCCAGGAGACACACTGTGGCCCTCCAATATTTTTCAGCTGGCATCCATTTTTCAAAATTACAAAAGTTTTTGGGGTTTAAGTGGATACATAGGTTCATGTTAGAGCTGCGGAATCTGTTGGCGCTCTACAAATAACCGATAATAATAATAATAATAATAATAATATACTTTAGATGTGTCAATAACTGCTTGTTTGAAGTTTGCTTAAAAACAAGAATACATTTTATTTGGATTAACAGAATACGTAAATATTTGTCCACAGGGGCTCTAAAAGAAAAAAAAATGTGGCCCCTTTATTTCAAAAGGTTGGACATCCCTGGCATAAGTAAAACTCTGTCCTGTGCTGTATGATGTATTCTCTTTAAGCAGGGGTGGGGAGTTTTAAAGGTTACAGCAATGACTTCCAGTCATTTATATTATACTAGTCCTAAAGACCGTGTACACGGGCCAATTTTTTAGGTACCGCGGTTCCAACCCTTGCTCCGTCTCTCTCCCCCCTCTCTTTTGCGCTCTCTCTCTCTCCGCCCCTCTCTTTTGAGTTCTCTCTCTCCCCCTTATTTTGCACTCTCCCCCCTCTTTTGCTCTCTCTCTCCCCTTTTTTGCTCTCTCTCTCCCCCCTCTTTTGCTCGCTCTCTCTTCCCCCCCTCATCTGCTCTCTCCCCCCTCTTGCTCTCTCTCGCCCTCATTTTGCTCTCTCTCTCTCCCCCCTCTTTTGCTCTCTCTATCCCCCCTCTTTTGCGCTCTCTCTCCCCCCTCTTTTGCGCTCTCTCTCTCTCCCCCTCTCTTTTGCTCTCTCTCCCCCTCTCTTTTGCTCTCTCTCCCCTCTCTCTTTCCCTCTCTTTTGCTCTCTCTCTCCCCCTCTTTTGCACTCTCTCTTCCCCTCTTTTGCACTCTCTCCCCCTTCTCTTTTGCGCTCTCTCCCCCTCTCTTTTGCACTCTCCCCCCCTCTTTTGTGCACTCTCTCCCCCCTCTCTTTTAAACTCTCTCTCCCCCCCCCTCTCTTTTGAGCTCTCTCTCCCCCCCCTCTCTTTTGAGCTCTCTCTCCCCCCCCTCTTTTGAGCTCTCTCTCCCCCCCCTCTCTTTTGCGCTCTCTCCCCCCTCTTTTTTGCGCTCTCTCCCCCCTCTTTTTTGCGCTCTCTCCCCCCTCTTTTTTGCGCTCTCTCCCCCTCTCTTTTGCGCTCTCTCCCCCTCTCTTTTGCGCTCTCTCCCCCTCTCTTTTGCGCTCTCTCCCCCTCTCTTTTGCGCTCTCTCTCTCTCTCTCTCTCCCTCTTTTGCGCTCTCTCCCCTCTTTTTTGCGCTCTCTCCCCCCCCCCTCGCTTTTGAGCTCTCTCTCCCCCCTCGCTTTTGCGCTCTCTCTCCCCCCTCTCTTTTACGATCTCTCTCTCCCCCTCTTTTGTGCTCTCTCTCTCCCCCCTCTCTTTTGAGCTCTCTCTCTCCCCCCTCTCTCCCCCTCTTTCTCTCCCACTCTCTTGCGCTCTCTCTCCCTCTTTTGCTCTTCCCCCCTCTCTCTGCTCGCTTTCTTTCTTTCCTTCCTTCCTCTGTTTTGTTCTCTCCCGTGCGCTCCCGCGAGGCCACGCCTCCTCGTCACACCCGCCGGCCACGCCCCCATCACGGCACGCCCAACGCCGGTCACGCCCCCACCAGGCAGCTTCCGCAGTGCGCACTACTCAGCAGCTGAAGGCCAGGTGTGTTTGTCCGCGCGCAGTCTCTACTGCGCATGACGGCTTCAGACAAATACACTTGGCCTTTTATAATATAGGATTCTTGCCACCACAAACTAACCTTGTTTATTTAACACCAGACCGTTCTCATGCACTGATCACATTGAGCATTTTTACAAGCAATTTAGTTTTGTCTATAGTAAAGTTAAAGAGATATGAAACCCCACATCTTTCTTTTGTGATTCAGACAATGAATACCGTTTTAGAGAAGTTTCCAGTTTACTTCTATCATCAAATTTGCTTTGTTCCCATGATATTCTTTGTTGAAGAAAAACCCAGGTAGGTGTCTGAGCACTACAAGGCAGGAAATAGTGCTGCCATCTAGTGTTCTTGCAAATGGATAACATTCCTGCAAAACTGCTACAGTATAGTGCTCCTGAAAAGGGCAAGCTCCTAAGCTTACATCTCTGCTTTTCAATAAAAGATACCAAGTGAGGGGCGGAGCTTGGCCGCAGCTAAGATGGCTGCTTAAACCCAGAGCTCCGGTGTGTCAGGGACTTTCAAAGTATAAATACGTATGTTACTGTGACCGATAACTGGAAGAAACCGGAGGGAACAACTGTTTAAAGTGCCAGGAATGAAGCGGTAACTTTATTTCATACAGGGACCGTGACTTTGGCGGTGCGGGACACAGAAGAGAGAGAGAGGAGACTGCCTAATTTAGGCTTATCAGTAAAAACAGCACACACACGAGAGCGATAAGCCCTATAATACCAGTCACTCACCCGCTACTCTCACCTCCATCCCGGATGCGACTCCAGCTTACAGATAGAGGTGCGTCATAACCCCAGGCCAGAAAAAATCCCAGGATGAAGCCGTTTGTGTGCACGCACTTATAACACTCAAGGACACGCTGAGCCACGCTGGGCCTTATAACTTTAATGCGGGACTAATGCACAAATACCAGCTCTCTGCCTCATCTCCCTCAGATTTACAGTTGAGAACCGGTGAGACTTATTTATAATTATATATGTAAAAAGCGCAGAGGGCGAACTCTAATATAAAGAGTAATTGGATATCATTTGTGTGTTGCCTTGTACCCGGAATATAACAACAAACACTTCCAAGACACATTGTCACACATAAAACTGTCTCACTATGGCTGCAAGGAAGGGCATTAAGCCTCATAAACAACTAAAGTCACTGGGGAAGGAGCACTCTGTGAGTTCCTTTTTCTCAGCCTCAGAACACAAAAGATCCTCACCGACAAAACACCTCAGAGAGCAATCATCCCCCAGTTCACTGCTGGAGGATGAAATTTCACAAGACCAAGAAACATCTACAAATGTGCCTATGTCTCTACTGTCTTCTCTGGCATCAAAGCAGGATATAGCAGACATTGTCAGGACCTGCATGAGAGAGGAAATGGCGGAAATTAAGCAGGACATACACACTCTGGGTTTTAGAGTGGAAGCCATTGAAGACCAGTCAGAACTGGTTAAGGAGGAGATTGCAAGCATACAGGATCAAGTAACCTCTCAAGCTGACATTATTGAAGATCTTAGTGACAAACTTGAAGACCTTGAAAACAGGGGTCGGAGAAAGAACCTTAGAATCAGGGGAATTCCCGAGTCAGTGCCACCAAAAGATTTCTATACTTATTTTGCAGCCTTGTTTGCCCACCTAAAAGGATCACAACAGCCGGTTGATATGCCTTGGGACAGAGCCCACAGAGCTTTAAGGCCAAGACCCCCAGACACAGCGCCGCCCAGAGATGTCATTATAAAATTTAAATGCTTTATGAATAAAGAAGAAATCTTGACATTATCTAGAAAGAATCAACCTATACGCTTCAGAGGGACTGTTCTGCAATTCTACGCCGATCTGTCCCCGAGGACTTTACAAAGACGCAGAGAGCTGGCGCCTCTAACTAAGCTGTTGAGAGATAAGAAAATCTTATACCGTTGGGGATTCCCCTTTCATCTGTATGTGTTGCGAGATACAAGGAAACTAATATGCAGGAAAGTCTCAGAAGTCCCAGAATTCTGCAAGGCCTTAGACCTGGATCCACCAGACTTTTCATCAGATGATAATCAGCAACACACACCACCAAGAAGAGAGAAAAGGCTACAAACAGAGAGATGGCAGCAAACATCCTCGAGGGCAAGCAAGAAACTTTCCTCACAAGGCGCCCCACCAGAAAAAAGACGGGCGAACAATGCAGTTATTGAAGACGGGACTTGATTAAATCCCACACAGGATTACAGACTTTGAGGAACTGTCCAAAAAGGATGGGTAACTAATTATAGACTCTGTCTGGGTTATCCCAGCATGAATAAGTTTTGTGTGGTGGGTTTTGAATGTTTACTTAAACTTATATAGAGTTAGTTTAACATAATGTTATAATACGGTTCTACACAAACTTCACCCCTGGCTCCTTGTAGGGTATTATATTTAATTTTGTCCCTCATTTCATCTATTATAAACACTATACGGAGGGATGAAATGACGTTCCTACATTGCAGTTAGATACGAAATGGGATCACTGTAATTTATATCATCGACCCTGACCCCCCTCTAGAGTAAGGTCCCGTGGTTAAACATGGTTCCAATGCCTGCCCCCAGATATAGGGTAGGCATCAACTCTTTTTTTTGGTTAGCTATATATTTGTTAAGTTTCAGTTTGTTATATTATTTTATTTCTCTAATGTGTTCATATTGTCTGCAAATTAGATACCGAAGTAAGGTAATAACAATGCATATGGTAAGATATTGTACATGGTGTGTCTCATCGAAACCTAATATACTACTTGTCAATGGATACTCCTAACAAAACACTTAAATTTATCACGCAAAATGTAAAGGGTCTTAACTCCCCGGCCAAAAGATCTGTGGCAATGTCTGATTTTCATAAAAGAAAAGGGGATATTTTATTCCTACAAGAGACGCATTTTAAGCGCTCTCACGAGCCAAAATATATGAGCTCTAACTATAATCGGCATTTCCACAGCTCCGGCACTTCAAAAAAGTGTGGTGTAAGTATCTTGATACACAAGGTCATATCTTTTCAACATATCCAAACATACACTGATTTAGAAGGCCGATTTCTGGCAGTCTTCGGATTATTATATGGTAGACCGGTTACATTAATTAATCTCTATGCACCTAACACCCAACAACTTCCCTATTTTAGGAAAACATTTAGACGCATACTGGATATAGCTAAAGGATTAATCTTTATAGGGGGGGATCTTAACATTCCCATAAACCCAGGGATGGACAGCTCTAACCCAAACCCCAGCACATCTAAACGTACACTTAAACACTTATGGAAAATAATGAGAGATTACAATTTCTATGACATTTGGAGATTTATTAATCCAGACAAAAGGGAATACACTTTTTTTTCTTCCCCAAATAAGACATATAGCCGATTAGACTACCTGATCACCAATCAAATAGGGCTGGAACATATAAAAAACTCTGGGATCACTCATACAGTATGGTCGGATCACTCGGCCGTATATTTTGATATTGCATGGCCTAATACCCCTGTTACCCCATACATATGGAAGCTAGATGATTCCTTATTAAAAGGAGAGGTACAACTCACTAAGACTCAGAAAGCACTACAGGAATATTTTCTCTTTAATTCTACGGGGGATACCGACCCAATTACAGTTTGGGAAGCACATAAGTGTTTTATGAGAGGGGAATTCATGAAGAGAAAAGCCCAATTCAGAAGATTAGATAGGCAGAAATACTTAGACCTCACCTCAAGATTATCGGATTTAGAGCATAAACACAGATTAAATCAGGACGACCCAGACGTGACCCAATCACTCCAGGACACTAGAAAAGCACTTCATGATATGTTATTACAGGAATATACAGATACCAGATCCAAAGTTAGACAGAGATTTTATTATGAAGGCAATAGGGCAGGTAAACTCCTAGCTAGGGCACTAAAAATTAAAAAATTAAAAACATTTATACATGAGATAAAAACACCTAAAAACACTAAAGTTTATTCCACCAAAGATATCCTCCTACAATTCGAGGACTATTACACACAACTATACAATATTAAGCAAGAAACAGACAGCTTGTTTGCTGCCATAGACATGCAAACTTACCTGCAAGCACTTCCCATTCCCACACTAAACAAAGAACAAACAACAGACCTAGAAGCACCCATCACCTCAGAAGAGATAAAACTGGCAATACACGATCTTAACCCTGGAAAAAGCCCGGGCCCAGATGGCTTTTCCACCCAATACTATAAAGCCCTTGCCCCAATACTGATACCCCATTTGTTAGACATTTTCAATAGAGTGAATGACCAGAACCCTTTTCCACAGACTATGCTGGAGGCACACATTACGGTGCTCCCAAAGCCTGGGAAACCTCCCGATACGCCCCAAAATTTTAGACCCATCTCACTGTTAAATGTCGATGTGAAATTGTTCGCAAAGATCCTGGCACTACGCATCAATAAAATCCTCCCGAATCTAATTCATACGAATCAAGTAGGTTTTACACCCCACAGAGAGGCAAGGGACAATACTATTAAAATATTGAATCTGCTTGAATATGCTCATATATATAATATACCAACAATCTTCCTTGCTATGGATGCCGAAAAGGCTTTTGATAGATTGAACTGGGCCTTTTTAAGAGGTTCATTGGAGAGATTTGGAATGGGGGAGGGCTTTATTAATAAAATCTTTACACTATATAATGCACCTACGGCCAAAATCAAATTAAATGATTCCCTCTCAGGCAAGGTTCTGATTAACAATGGAACCAGACAGGGATGCCCCTTATCACCCATTTTGTTTGTACTGACAATTGAAATTTTAGCTGCAGCAATCCGATACAACATCAATATAAAAGGCATTCAGATCCAAAACGATCAATACAAACAGGCATTGTATGCCGATGACGTTATACTGACGCTCACAACCCCACAACAATCCTTAGAGGCACTAAAAGTAGAATTAGATATATATGGTGCACTCTCCGGTTTCAAAATTAACCCCACTAAATCAGAGATGCTAGGGATCCACATCACTAAACCAGAATTACAGGAGATTGCGAATAAATATCACTTTCACATACAAAATTCCTCTATCAAATATCTAGGGGTCCAAATATCACACAACCAGGAAACTCTATTCAAACAGAACTACCAAACCCTCTTAGATGAAATACAGCGAGAATTAAGCAATTGGGAACACAAAAATTTGTCCTGGGTGGGAAGAATGGAGGCATTCAAGATGTCAGGCCTACCTAAGATCTTATACAAATTTCAAACTGTACCTATCCCATTACCTCAGTCCTATCTGACCACACTACAAAATAGGGTTAACTCATATATATGGCAAAACAAACGGCCACGGGTAGCCAAAAAAATTATGTATAGAAATAGGAAGAATGGAGGACTGGGAGTACCCAATTTGGCGTACTACAGACAAGCGGCTATTCTCAACCGAGTTATAGATTGGTGCAAGCATGGAGAGAATAAAGAATGGGTTAGACTGGAACAACAACTAATTAATTGCCCTAATGTGGGAGGTATGTGTTGGATCAATAAAATACATAGAAACATGAGTAAAACACCCCCCAGAATTATACAGGAAACATTCAAGACGTGGGACTTTATCTCTAATAAATCTATGGGCATTTCTTCAAACCCCTCCCCACTAACACCGATCCTCCATAACCCAGAGATTCCGATAAGAAGGCAACCTGCTACTATAGCACTGTTCAATATTAATACATTGATCCCTATTCACACACTCACAAGTGAGGGCAAATTGAAATCTGAAGAAGAGATAGAGAAACTGGCACCAATACTTGCAAATGATTGGTACACACGTCAACAGCTATTACATTACATCACCCATAACACGCAGAAACCTAACCTATTGAGATCCCTCACACTATTTGAAACTATATGTTACTCACAAATCCCCACTAGAGGAGGTCTATCACTACTGTATAAATTGCTATTGGGTCACCACTCTAGATCCCTACCTGCATACTGTAGGAAATGGGAGGCTGAACTGCAAAGAGAAATCTCACAGAAAGAATGGGATATAATTTTTGTTAATATGGGAAAATCATCCTCCTCAATAAGCATAACGGAAACTAATCTAAAACTTTTATATAGATGGTACCTCACACCGCTTAGACTTTCAAAGATATACACTAACATAAATAATTTGTGCTGGCGGGGATGTGGTGAGGTGGGATCAATGACTCATATATGGTGGGAGTGTATATATATCCGACAATACTGGTCGGCAATCAAAGAAGAGATAGAGAAATGTTTATCACACAGGATTCTCCTCAATCCTCTATTACTGCTTTTTAACTATCCTCCCAAACTGAAATGTAAGCTTAGATTAAAATTATTACATATAATGACAAATGGAGCTAAACAGCTATTACCACGACTGTGGAAAAGCCAGAGAGTACCCACGGTCAATGAGTGGAAGGATCATGTTTCACAATTACTGACCCTAGAAAGATATCACTATACCCAGACCCAACAAATGGAGTTCTACTGTAATCTGAAGTTTTTATGGGAGGACTATATGGCAAATACGTAAGCAAATGTTTTATTGCATTAAGCACAAATACAAATTGTATCAATAATGATGATATTTGACACATTCATGTACTTACTACTTCGAGAATTGTTTTGTTACTTTTTTTTTTTTTTTTTTTTTTTTTTTCTATTTCTTTTCTTTATCTTGATTGTAATGTTATATTATCGATTGTTATGTAATAACTTTTGTTTCATCAATAAAAGAAATTTAAAACTTAAAAAAAAAAAAAAAAAAAAAAAAAAAAAAAAAAAAAAAGATACCAAGTGAAAGAAGAAAAATTGATAATATAAGTAAATTAGAAAGTTGTTTAAAATTGCACGCTCTATATGAATTGTACAACGAAAAAAATGTGGGCTTCATATCCCTTTAAATATTTTATTGGTAAGTTAGAACTACAATTAATAACCATTACATAATTCAAAATTTGCCTTAAAGGGATACTAATCCCAATTTTTTTCCTTCAATTCAGATAGACCATGCAACTTTAAGCAATTTTCTAAGTTACTCTTATTACCAATTTGTCTTCGTTCTCTTGCAATCTTTATTTAAAAAGCAGTAATGTAAAGCTTAGGAGCCGGCCCATTTTTGGTTCAGAACCTGGGTTACGCTTGCTTATTGGTGGCTAAAGTTATGCTCTATGCACCTGCATTCAAACACTGTGCAACTAAGAGCATACATTGTGCAAGCAATTGCGGTTTGCTTCTTCACTGATGAATACGTGCAGCTGTCTGTTTATCAAGCTGCGAGAGTCAGCGCCGGAAACACTAGTTAAGGAGCAGATCAGATCTGATCCGGATGATTGACAGACTGTGTGCAAGCAGGGGATGGCATTGAACAAGTAATGATTTGTGCAATGTTAAATGCAGGCAGCGAATGATGCCCGCTAGCCACGAGGAAGGCCAAACATTGTTTGTTACAGAGAACCTCAACTGCCCACCAGTTGCTAAATGAGCGCAGTGTTTGAATAAAGGTGTATATCCATTTGCTCTGTGCACAGTAGAAGCGATCAGTGAAAGAATGATAACTTTTACTATCAGTGATATATTTGTGTATTGGAAAATGCTTCTTTTCAAGTGAAATGCATTCGTACATTTCCCTTTAAATTTAACCAGTTTTATTATGCATATGAAGTATCACTAAATAATTTAATAAAGTTAAAATAGTTTTTTTGCATTAAAAAAAAATGTGTAAACCTTAAAAGGAACATATCCTGAAACGTTTATGATTCAGATAGAGATAGAGCATGCAAATTTAAACTACTTTTTAAATTTACTTCTATTATCAATTTGTTTTCATTCTGTAGGTGTCTTTTGTTGAAAAGAGCACTAGATAGCAGCACTACGTCCTGCCATGTAGTGCTCCTACCTACCTAGGTTTCTCTTCAACAAAGAATATCATGGGAACAAATCAAATTTGATAAAAGAACTAAATTGGAAACTAATCAAATTTGATAAAAGAACTAAATTGGAAACTTTTTAAATGGTATGGTCTGTCTGAACCACAAAATAAAATGTTTGGTTGCATATCCCTTTAAGCTTTCGTGATTCAAATAGAGCATCCAGTTTTAAACAGCATCCCAGTTTACTTATATTATCTAACGTGTTTCATTTTTGCTGTGAGATACACAAAATAGACCTAATACTACCACAAAACCAACATGGGCATTGTTATTGAATTATGAATTGCACTATTTGGCATTATCTCTATTTAACAGATCCCAGATTAACAGTAAAGCACATAAAGGGTAGGGTACTTACAAGTAAGCTTCTCTATTTGTCTAGAGATTGGCACAAGGGGCATGTAACAGATGTAAAACTTAGAATAAAATAAATATATACATTCTAATTTTTTTCATCTTTTCAACAAAGAATCACCAAGGGAACAGAGCAAATTTGACAATAGAAGTATATTTTTTACTTTTTTTTTTTTAAATTGTATGCTCTGTCTATTGTTTAAATCCAACCATAGAAAAAAAACTAATGTCCCTCTGTTAAATACAAGAATATATCAATCTTGTTTGGAGCGGAATAACTGGAGCAGGGAACAGCACTTGTTAGGGGGTACACAAATTGTCAAAAAACTGACACATCAACAAGCTTTCCACAAAACCACTTAGCTGCAATTTGTTTGTTCTCTAGTTATTTGACGTTTTCACTAAACCAATTGCTAAAGGATTAAGAATTCTTTACAAATTTATCTGAGGAATGCTACAGTCTTTCCCGTGGTTCTGATGTTCAGCTTCTTATCAAACTTCCATGATTAATTCACATAAAAACCCAAACTAAGAATGACTTTCTCTTTACAAACTTTGTGACATTGCAGCGCTATACGTGATACAGGGAAACAAAGAGGTGGCATCAAACTAGTAATAATATTCAGAAAGAAAAAAAAAATGTAAAATTTTCTTCAAAGTACATAGAATTATTTATACAATATTAAAGGGATAGTATAGTCAAAATTAAACTTTTATGATTCAGATAGAGCATGCAATTTTAAGCAATTTTCTAATTTACTCCTTATCAATTTTTCTTTGTTTTCTTGATATATTTATTTTAAAAAGCTGGAATGTAAAGCTTAGAAGCCAGCCCATTTTTGGTTCAGCACCTGGATAGCGTTTGCCGATTAGTGTCCAAATGTAGCCATCCAATCAGCAAGTGCTACCCAGGTGCTGAACCAAAAATGGGCTGGCTCCTAGACTTACTTTCCAGCTTTTTTAAATAAAGATACCAAGAGAACAAAAAAAAATTGATAATAGGAGTAAATTAGAAAGTTGCTTAAAATTGCATGCTCTGTCTGAATCATGGACGTTTATTTTTGACTAGACTATCCCTTTAAGAGAGCCTGCATCACATTATAGCCCATTTAAAAAGCCAAAGGGTTAATACGCTTCTCCTTTTTTGACTGATTACACCCGTTTGTACCGAAAAAAAAAGGTACTTACAGTGCTGCTTCTGAAAACTTTTTCTTCTTACATAGAGTTGCAGGTATTTAAGTCCTAGTATATGCACAAAAGCACAATATGTACAGTGACCTGGAAAACAAGTGAACACCAATACTGGACCACAGTTTCTATCAGCTGTAGTTTCCTCCCAGGCTGTTTATAAGCTCCGGCAGCATAATTTGATGATGCTAAACAGCCCATCCGGAACACATCCCAGCATTATATATTTATAATCTGATGGTTCTGATCACCAGCACAGGACACTAATACTGTTGCCTGCCTGTCTGCCAACAGCACTTGACAACTTACTGACCCACTTTTGTATCCATGAACTCAGGAAGACCTGCCAGTGCTGGTACCATACTCAGCAACGAGAGAAGCACTTACTATTTCATATCAGTCACCTGAACAACAGAGGCCAATCAGACTCGCTTATTCTGTCAGTATACAAAATAATAAAACCATAAACCTCCTTGCTCCCTTAGTTTCCAGACCAGAACACTATTAATGCACCAGGAAAAGAGCAACTCCTCAGGGATTAAAGTCATGTTACAGAACTGACATAAAATATGTGTTTTTTTTAATAAATAGATAGGCAAAATGCAGACAATATTATAATAAAAGTTGTTCTCTGAGAGTAAATATATATATATATATATATATATATATATATATATATATATATATATAATTAACATGGTGGAAAAATATCCCTATAGTTTACAAGGGTTTAAATACTACTAGCCCAGAGGGAAAAAGTTACTAGTCCACTCAGTGTTAAAGACAGGAAAAAGTCAAATTCCTAACTCATCCGCCACTAGTGGACATGTCAAGCCGTGTGTGTGAGAGCGAGATACACACACACATAAGCGCAGGTACAGTACAAATCCATAAATCCAGCATTCCAAAATCTGGAATTATTCAGAAATCCAAACTTTTCATTAATATTTTTTTTTACCAATAAAATTATTAAACAATTTCCCCCACTAGTAAGTCACAATCTTCTCTGCCTTCATCTTTGGATTGGTTTATGTGCTCTAAAGTGCAAAAGCTAGCGATATTTATTTAAAAGACTTATCTTTCCGATTACAGTAAAATGTTTCTGATGTTACTATGTATACAGAAGTATTAATGATATAAAACTGCATTAGGTTGCATGTATAAGTGTTAATATTGCCTAAATGACATTAGATATTGTTATTGCATTCTCTCATTCCCTCTCCTAGCAGTCCCATTTTACAGATGCAGCTTTTGGATAAATGGTTTTGTACACATATAGAATTGCACGTATATACTTGTGTGGGGAGAAGCTTCATCCTATGTGGTTTTAAGAATGTAAACAAACACAATTTGCGCTATTTAATTTAAATGTCAGGATTTCTTGTCATTTAAGTTTGCTTAAATCCCCCGATTTAATGAGGTAGGTACATTTGCTAAACAAAATGATGGTATAGCTCTTAGTAACAAACTTTAAAGACACTTACCGAAGTTTTCTCAGGTTCCCCTTCTGAGACGACAGTCTCCATGATGAAAGCTCTTGCTGGTTATCTGCGCTCCGTTATAGATCTACCATCACAAGGCCTGGCATATCCTATAACAAGAACATTGCATGTTAGTGCCAGAAGTTGTGATGTGTGACTGAAACACAAAGTAAATAAATAAATAAGAGACAGTCTAAGATCCTATAATACAAATGCTTATGTTTTCAATAATGCATCCTCATTGTAAACAGCAGAAAGTCTAGTCTGTGCTAGAGGATGGCATTTATTCCCCAGTAAGTGGCTCCTGCTGGCTGTTTGGTGGAACATCTGCTGCAATGAAATCCCTTCTTCAAATACCAAACACACAGTGATTTGGAAGGCAATCCTCTGAGCGATTCCTATAAATACTGCCTTCTACAGCTCAGAAAACACTGCCCGTGCTGTGAGCAAAGCAATCAGGAGCTCCTGCTCAGCTGTCACAGATAATGTGGCATTGCACTCTTGCAGCTCAGTTCTACATATAAAACCTTTATTTTGTTCCACCGAGTATAAATGGCAAAAGAACAAGGAACATCCTGTTAATGATAGCATGCTATAAAAAGAAGTGTTTGCCCTTTATTTCTGTTGCTGAAGCAGATTATAATAATATACAACATTTTATGCCAAACAGTGAGTGAGGCCTGGAACTTGCCCTTACTAACATGCACCATTTACTTATGCTGCTGTTGAGATTATTATTCCATCAATGAGCATTAGTCTTTCAACTCAACTTGTGAATATGTATTGTGTATTATTCCCTGTTCAGCTGAGGTATAATCTATGTATTTTTATTAGTTTCCTTTATTTGTAAAGTGCCACCAAATTCTGTATTTATCCATTAATAGGAGGCTCAGAACTTCGCCATCATGAAGAAAAAATGATAAGCCTTAAATACTCAACTCTTTATTCTGAGCTGAAACTGAGCAACAATTCTCCACTGAGATTAAATATACCAAGAAGGATGATCAACAAACACCAAGGGTCCGATTTATCAACGGTCTGTCCAACATGATCCGCTCAGCGGATCATGTCCGACAGACATCGATGAATGCCAACAGCATACGTTGTCGGCATTTAACATTGCACAAGCATTTCTTGTTAAATGCTTGTGCAATGCCACCCCCTGCAGATTCGCTGCCAATCGGCCGCTAGCAGGTGGTGTCAATTAACCTGATCGTATTCGATCGGGTTGATTGCTGTACGCCACTCAGACCAGTCGTACCAGTTAAGGAGCAGCAGTCTTAAGACCGCTGCTTCTTAACTGCTGTTTCCAGCGAGCCTAAAAGCTTGCGTGGAAACAGAGGCATCAGGGGCAATTCAGCCCCCAAGGCAGAGTTACTTCACTATGTATGGTCTACACTGCAGCCCCTCTGGAGGAACAACATGGAGGTTCCAGGGTAGGGTAAAAATAAGGCCTGAGAGTTCTAATGTGTCACCTTCCTTTGTACAACTAGCTTTAGGTTTGTAGGACAATGAAAACCTTGCAATTACAAGACACTGCAGTTGTCTTGGTATAGAGTAAACTTGTTTTGCCAAATTTAAACATTTTCAAAACAAATATCTTGTTTGCTGCAGTTGTTTTTCAATACCCAAATTACACCCACTTCTTGCCACATTTGGAGAAGGGCTTAAATCTGTAGTTGACACAGCTAGACAGGGTCACATTGTTTGCAAAGAGTGCATTATTTAGCAGTTCTTATATGTTAAAGTCAATTATGGAAAGATATGTAACAGGGTTAGTCCGAGTACGTCTGCAGTGTACTTTTTCCGTTCTTAGAATTCTAAAAAAATTTAGAGATAAATTAGATGAAAAGGGGGAAATAGAAAATAATTTTCTATTAATAACTAAAACCTTTTATTTTATAATATCATGGTGTTTACTGTCCTTAAAAAGGCTACAGTACAAGAAAAACATAATTTATGTAAGAACTTACCTGATGAATTAATTTCTTTCATAGTGGCAAAAGTCCATGAGCTAGTGACGTATGGGATATACATTCCTATCTAGAGTGGGCAAAGTTTCCTAAACCTCAAAATGCCTATAAATACACCTCCCACCTCACTCAGACTTCAGTTTAACGTATAGCCAAGAAGTGAGGTGTATATATAAAAAAAAAAGGAAGTAAAAAGCATGCAAAAAAAGAGGAACTAGAAAAAATAATGTGCTTTATACAAAAAAATCATAACCACAAAAAAATAGGGTGCGTCTCATGGACTCTTGCCACTATGAAAGAAATAAATTTGTTAGGTAAGTTCTTACATAAATTATGTTTTCTTTCATGTAAATGGCAAGAGTCCATGAGCTAGTGACGTATGGGATATAATACCCAAGATGTGGAAGTCCACGAGTCACTAGAGAGGGAGGGAAAAAATAAAAACAGCTAATTCCGCTGAGAAATTAAATCCGAAAAAACAAGTTTTCTTAAAAAATGTCAGAAAAAATCAAATCAAAAGGCACTAGAATCAAACTGAGACAACTGCCTGAAGAAACTTTTCTACCAAAGGCTGCTTCCGAAGAAGCAAATACATCAAAATGGTAACATTTAGAAAAAGTATGCAAAGAAGACCAAGTTTCTGCTTTGCAAATTAGATCAACTGAAGCTTCATTCTTAAGAGCCCAAGAAGTGGCAACTGATCTAGTAGAATGAGCTGTAATTCTCTGAGGCGGAGACTGCCCAGCCTTCAAATAAGCTTTGTGAATCAGAAGTCTCAACCAAGAAGCCAGAGAAATAGCAGAAGCTTTCTGGCCTTTCCTGGAGTCAGAAAAAAATAACAAATAGACTAGAAGTCTTTCTGAAATCCTTAGTAGCCTCAACATAATATTTCAAGTCTCTTACCACATCCAAAGAATGTAAAGACCTTTCAAGAGTATTCTTAGGATTAGGACACAAAGATGGAACAACAATTTCCCTATTGATGTTGTTAGAATTCACAACTTTAGGTAAAAATGTAAATGAAGTCAGCAAAACAGCTTTATCTTAATGAAAAATCAGATAAGGAGACTCACAAGAGAGAGCAGACAACTCAGAAACTCTTCTAGCAGTAGCCAAAAGAAATAACACTTTCCAAGAAAGTAGTTTAATATCCAAAGAATGCATAGGCTCAAAATGAGGAGCCTGTAAAGTTTTCAAAACCAAATTAAGATTCCAAGGAGGAGAAATTGCTTTAATAACAGGCTTGATACGAATCAAAGCTTGAACAAAACAGTGAATGTCAGGAAGTTTAGCAATCTTTCTATGAAATAAAACAGAAAGAGCAGAAATTTGTCCTTTCAAAGTATTAGCAGACAAACCCTTATCCAAACCATCCAGAAGAAACGTAAGATCCTAGGAATTCTAAAAGAATGCCAAGAATAATCATGAGTTGAACAACATGAAATATAGGTTTTCCAAACTCGATAATACATTTTCCTTGAAACAGACTTACGAGCCTGTATTATAGTTCTAATCACTGAGTCAGAAAAACTTCTATGACTAAACACTAAGCATTCAATTTCCATGCCATCAAATTTAGAGATCTGAGATCCCGATGGAAAAATGGCCCATAAGACAGAAGGTCTGGCCTTAAAGGAGGTGGCCAAGGTTGGCAACTGGACATCCTGACAAGGTCCGCATACCAAAACGTGAGAGGCCAAGCTGGAGCTTTCAGAAACACATAAGATCTTTCCATTATGAACTTGGAGATCACCTTTGGAAAAAGAACCAGAGGCGGAAAAATGTAAGCAGGTTGGTAAAACCAAGGAACTGCTAGAGCATCTACCATCTCCGCCTGAGGATCCTTGGACCTGGAGAGGTATCTTGGAAGCTTCTTGTTCAGACGTGAGGCCATCAGATCTATTTCTGGAGGACCCCACATCTGTACCAATTGAAAAAACATCTGGATGGAGAGACCACTCTCCCGGATGTAAAGTCTGACGACTGAGATAATCTGCTTCCCAATTGTCTACTCCTGGGATATGAATCGCAGAAATTTGACAAGAGTTGGACTCCGCCCAAGGAAGTATCAGAGATACTTCTTTCATTGCTGAAGGACTGTGAGTCCCCCCTTGATGATTGACATATGCCACTGTAGTGATATTGTCCGTTTGAAATTGAATATAAAGTTCTCTCTTCAATAGAGGCCAAGCCTGAAGTGCTCTGAAAATAGCACAAAGTTCTAAAATATTGATTGGTAACCTCGCCTCCTGAGGTTCCCAAACCCCTTGTGCTGTCAGAGACCTCTAGACAGCTCCCCAAGCTGTAAGACTTGCATCTGTTGTGATCACAGTCCAGGAAGGACGAACAAAGGAGGCCCCTTGAACAATAAGGTCATGGTTTAACCACCAAGTCAGAGAGTGTTGAATGTTGGGATTGAAGTATATCAACTGTGATATCGGAGTATAATCCCTGCACCATTGGAGCAACATGCAAAGCTGAAGAGGTCTCATATGAAAATGAGCAAAGGGGGTTGTGTCCAATGCTGCAATCATGAGACCTAAAACTGCCATGCACATAGCCACTGAAGGGAATGATAGAGACTGAAGGTTTAGACAAGCTAACACTAACTTGTCTGTCAAAGAAAAAGTAATGGACACTGAATCTATGTGTAAACCTAAAAAGGTGGCCTTTGTCTGAAGAATAAAGAAATTATTTTGTAAATTGATCCTCCAACCATGTCTTTGAAGAAACGACAAAAGTTGTTTCTTGTAAGATTCTGCTAAATCTAAAGATTGAGCTAGTATCAAGATATTGTCCAAATAAGGAAACACCACAATACCCTGCTCTCTGATTACAGATAGAAGGGCACAGAGAGCCTTTGAAAAACATAATTTATGTAAGAACTTACCTGATAAATTCATTTCTTTCATATTAGCAAGAGTCCATGAGCTAGTGACGTATGGGATATACATTCCTACCAGGAGGGGCAAAGTTTCCCAAACCTTAAAATGCCTATAAATACACCCCTCACCACACCCACAATTCAGTTTAACGAATAGCCAAGAAGTGGGGTGATAAGAAAAAAGTGCGAAAGCATATAAAATAAGGAATTGGAATAATTGTGCTTTATACAAAAAAATCATAACCACCACAAAAAAAGGGCGGGCCTCATGGACTCTTGATAATATGAAAGAAATGAATTTATCAGGTAAGTTCTTAAATAAATTATGTTTTCTTTCATGTAATTAGCAAGAGTCCATGAGCTAGTGACGTATGGGATAATGACTACCCAAGATGTGGATCTTTCCACACAAGAGTCACTAGAGAGGGAGGGATAAAATAAAGACAGCCAATTCCTGCTGAAAATAATCCACACCCAAAATAAAGTTTAATGAAAAACATAAGCAGAAGATTCAAACTGAAACCGCTGCCTGAAGTACTTTTCTACCAAAAACTGCTTCAGAAGAAGAAAATACATCAAAATGGTAGAATTTGGTAAAAGTATGCAAAGAGGACCAAGTTGCCGCTTTGCAAATCTGATCAACCGAAGCTTCATTCCTAAACGCCCAGGAAGTAGAAACTGACCTAGTAGAATGAGCTGTAATCCTCTGAGGCGGAGTTTTACCCGACTCAACATAGGCAAGATGAATTAAAGATTTCAACCAAGATGCCAAAGAAATGGCAGAAGTTTTCTGGCCTTTCTAGAACCGGAAAAGATAACAAATAAACTAGAAGTCTTTCGGAAAGACTTAGTAGCTTCAACATAATATTTCAAAGCTCTAACAACATCCAAAGAATGCAACGATTTCTCCTTAGAATTCTTAGGATTAGGACATAATGAAGGAACCACAATGTCTCTACTAATGTTGTTGGAATTTACAACTTAGGTAAAAATTCAAAAGAAGTTCGCAACACCGCCTTATCCTGATGAAAAATCAGAAAAGGAGACTCACAAGAAAGAGCAGATAATTCAGAAACTCTTCTGGCAGAAGAGATGGCCAAAAGGAACAAAACTTTCCAAGAAAGTAATTTAATGTCCAATGAATGCATAGGTTCAAATGGAGGAGCTTGAAGAGCCCCCAGAACCAAATTCAAACTCCAAGGAGGAGAAAGTGACTTGATGACAGGCTTTATACGAACCAAAGCTTGTACAAAACAATGAATATCAGGAAGAATAGCAATCTTTCTGTGAAAAAGAACAGAAAGAGCAGAGATTTGTCCTTTCAAGGAACTTGCAGACAAACCTTTATCCAAACCATCCTGAAGAAACTGTAAAATTCTCGGTATTCTAAAAGAATGCCAAGAAAAATGATGAGAAAGACACCAAGAAATATAAGTCTTCCAGACTCTATAATATATCTCTCTGGATACAGATTTACGAGCCTGTAACATAGTATTAATCACAGAGTCAGAGAAACCTCTTTGACCAAGAATCAAGCGTTCAATCTCCATACCTTTAAATTTAAGGATTTCAGATCCTGATGGAAAAAAGGACCTTGAGACAGAAGGTCTGGTCTTAACGGAAGAGTCCACGGTTGGCAAGAGGCCATCCGGACAAGATCCGCATACCAAAACCTGTGAGGCCATGCCGGAGCTACCAGCAGAACAAACGAGCATTCCTTCAGAATCTTGGAGATTACTCTTGGAAGAAGAACTAGAGGCGGAAAGATATAGGCAGGATGATACTTCCAAGGAAGTGATAATGCATCCACTGCCTCCGCCTGAGGATCCCGGTATCTGGACAGATACCTGGGAAGTTTCTTGTTTAGATGAGAAGCCATCAGATCTATTTCTGGAAGTTCCCACATTTGAACAATCTGAAGAAATACCTCTGGGTGAAGAGACCATTCGCCCGGATGCAATGTTTGGCGACTGAGATAATCCGCTTTTCAATTGTCCATACCTGGGATATGAACCGCAGAGATTAGACAGGAGCTGGATTCCGCCCAAACCAAAATTCGAGATACTTCTTTCATAGCCAGAGGACTGTGAGTCCCTCCTTGATGATTGATGTATGCCACAGTTGTGACATTGTCTATCTGAAAACAAATGAACAACTCTCTCTTCAGAAGAGGCCAAGACTGAAGAGCTCTGAAAATTGCACGGAGTTCCAAAATATTGATCGGAAATCTCACCTCCTGAGATTCCCAAACCCCTTGTGCCGTCAGATACCCCCACACAGCTCCCCAACCTGTAAGACTTGCATCTGTTGAGATTATAGTCCAGGTCGGAAGAACAAAGAAGCCCCCTGAACTAAACGATGGTGATCTGTCCACCATGTCAGAGAGTGTCGTAAAATCGGTTTAAAGATATTAATTGAGATATCTTGAGTAATCCCTGTACCATTGGTTCAGCATACAGAGCTGAAGAGGTTGCATGTGAAAACGAGCAAAGGAGATCGCATCTGATGCGGCAGTCCTAAGACCCAACATTTCCATGCATAAGGCTACCAAAGGGAATGATTGTGACTGAAGGTTTTGACAAGCTGATATCAATGTTAAACTTCTCTTGTCTGACAAGGACAGAGTCATAGACACTGAATCTATCTAGAAACCTAAAAAGGTCACCCTTGTCTGAGGAATCAATGAACTGATTGGTAAATTGATCCTCCAACCATGAACTTGAAGAAACAACACAAGTCGATTCGTATGAGATTCTTCGAAAATGAGAAGACTGAGCAAGTACCAAGATATTGTCCAAATAAGGAAATACCAAAACCCTGTTCTCTGATTACAGAAAGAAGGGCACCGAGAACCTTTGAAAAAAATTCTTGGAACTGAGGCTAGGCCAAACGGTAGAGCCACAAAACCGGTAATGCTTGTCTAAAAAGAGAATCTCAGACACTAAAAGTGATCTGGATGAATCGGAATATGCAGATACACATCCTGTAAATCTATTGTAGACATATAATGCCCTTGCTAAACAAAAGGCAGGATAGTCCTACAGTAACCATCTTGAATGTTGGTATCCTAACATAACGATTCAATAATGATAGATCCGGAACTGGTCTGAAGGAATTGACCTTCTTTGGTACAATGAAGAGATAAAATAAAACCCCAGCCCCTGTTCCAGAACTGGAACTGGCATAAATACTCCAGCCAACTCTAGATCTGAAACACATTTCAGAAATGCTGAGCCTTTGCTGTGTTAACTGGGACACGGGAAAGAAAAAAATCTCTTAGTAGGAGGCCTTAACTTGAAGCCAATTCTGTACCTTTCTGAAACAATGTTCTGAAACCAGAGATTGAGAACGGAATTGATCCAAATTTCTTTGAAGAAAACGTAATCTGCCCCATACCAGCTGAGCTGGAATAAGGTCCGCACCTTCATAGGTACTTAGGAGCTGGCTATAGGTTTCTATAAGGCTTGGATATATTCCAAACTGGAAATAGTTTCCAAACTGATACCGCTCCTGAGGATGAAGGATCAGGCTTTTGTTCCTTGTTGTGAGGAAAGGAACGAAAATGATTATTTACCCTGGAAAGAAAGGGAAAGCAAAGTTGACTTAGAAGACATATCAGCATTCCAAGTTTAATCCATAAAGCTTTTCTAGCTAAAATAGCTAGAGACATATACCTGACATCAACTCTAATGATATCAAAAGATGGTATCACCAATAAAATTATTAGCATGTTATAGAATAATAATAATGCTATAAAATTATGATCTGTTACTTGTTGCGCTAAAGCTTCTAACCAAAAAGTTGAAGCTGCAGCAACATCCGCTAAAAATATAGCAGGTCTAAGAAGATTACCTGAACATAAGTAAGCTTTTCTTAGAAAGGATTCAATTTTCCTATCTAAAGGATCCTTAAATGAAGTACTATCTGCCGTAGGAATAGTAGTACATTAGCAGGAGTAGAGACAGCCCCATAACCTTAGGGATTTTTGTCCCAAAAAACTCTAATCTGTCAGATGGCACAGGATATAATTGCTTAAACGTCTAGAAGGAGTAAATAAATTACCCAAATTATTCCATTCCCTGGAAATTACTTCAGAAATAGCATCAGGGAGAGAAAACACTTCTGGAATAACTACAGGAGATTTAAAAACCTTATTTAAACGTTTACATTTAGTATCAAGAGGACCAGAATCCTCTATTTCTAATGCAAATAATACTTCTTTAAGTAAAGAACGAATAAATTCCATCTTGAACGGATACAAAGATTTATCAGCATCAACCTCTGAGACAGAAACCTCTGAACCAGAAGAACCATTATCAGTATCAGAATGATGATGTTCATTTAAAAATTCATCTGAAAAAAGAGAAGTTTTAAAAGACTTTTATGTATACTAGAAGGAGAAATAACAGACATAGCCTTCTTAATGGATTTAAAAAATAAAATCTCTTATGTTATCAGGAACACTCTGAAAATTAGATGTTGACGGAACAGCAACAGGTAATGTAACAGTACTAAAGGAAATTTTATCTGCATTAATAAGTTTGACATGACATGCAATACAAACAACAGCTGAAGAAACAGATACCAAAAGTTTACAGCAGATACACTTAGCTTGGTAGCTCCAGCACTGGGCAGTGATTTTCCTGAAGTATCTTCTGACTCAGTTGCAACGTGGAACATCTTGCAATATGTAATAGAAAAAAACAACATATAAAGCAAAATTGATCAAATTCCTTAAATGACAGTTTCAGGAATGGGAAAAAAATGCCAGAGAACAAGCTTCTAGCAACCAGAAGCAATAAATAATGAGACTTAAATAATGTGGAGACAAAAATGACGCCCATATTTTTTAGCGCCAAAAAAGACGCCCACATTATTTGGCGCCTAAATGCTTTTGGCGCCAAAAATGACGCCACATCCGGAACGCCGACATTTTTGACGCAAAAAAACGTCAAAAAATGACGCAACTTCCGGTGACACGTATGACGCCGGAAACAGAAAAAAAAAAAAATTTGCGCCAAAAAAGTCCGCGCCAAGAATGACGCAATAAAATGAAGCATTTTCTGCCCCCGCGAGCCTAACAGCCCACAGGGAAAAAGTCAAATTTTTTAAGGTAAGAAAAAATGATTGAAACAAATGCATTTATCCCAAATATGAAACGGACTGTCTGAAAAATAAGGAATGTTGAACATTCTGAGTCAAGGCAAATAAATGTTTGAATACATATATTTAGAACTTTATAAACAAAGTGCCCAACCATAGCTTAGAGTGTCACAGAAAATAAGATTTACTTACCCCAGGACACTCATCTACATGTTTGTAGAAAGCCAAACCAGTACTGAAACGAGAATCAGCAGAGGTAATGGTATATATAAGAGTATATCGTCGATCTGAAAAGGGAGGTAAGAGATGAATCTCTACGACCGATAACAGAGAACCTATGAAATAGACCCCGTAGAAGGAGATCACTGCATTCAAATAGGCAATACTCTCTTCACATCCCTCTGACATTCACTGCACGCTGAGAGGAAAACCGGGCTCCAACTTGCTGCGGAGCGCATATCAACGTAGAATCTAGCACAAACTTACTTCACCACCTCCATCGGAGGCAAAGTTTGTAAAACTGAATTGTGGGTGTGGTGAGGGGTGTATTTATAGGCATTTTAAGGTTTGGGAAACTTTGCCCCTCCTGGTAGGAATGTATATCCCATACGTCACTAGCTCATGGACTCTTGCTAATTACATGAAAGAAAGATTCTCGGAGCTGTCGCTAAGCCAAACGGAAGAGCGTCAAATTGGTAATGCTTGTCTAGAAAAGAGAATCTCAGAAACCGATAGTGGTCTGGGTGAATTGGAATATGAAGAGAAGCGTCCTGTAAGTATATTGTTGACATGAAATGACCTTGCTGAACAAAAAGCAAAATAGTCCTTATAGTCACCATCTTGAAAGTTGGGACTCTTACAAAATGATTTAAAGTTTTCAGATCCAGAATTAGTCTGAATAAGTCTTCCTTCTTTGGGACAATGAACAGATTTGAATAAAAACCCAAACCCTGTTCCTGTAGAGGAACAGGAACATTCAACCCTGAAAGCTCTAGATCTGAAACAAAGTTCAGAAAAGCCTGAGCCTTCACAGGGTTTGTTGGAACATGGGAAAGAATCTTTCCATGGGAGGTCTTATTCTGAAACCTATTCGATACCCCTGAGAAACAACATCCTGAATCCACTGATTTAAGACAGAATCTGCCCAAATGTCTTGAAACAATTTCAATCTGCCCCCCACCAGTTGAACTGGTTTGAGGGCCGCACCTTCATGCAGTCTTAGGGGCTGTATTTGGTTTCTTGGATTTATTCCAATTTGTGGATGGTCTCCAATTAGAACCAGAAGCCCCACCCCCACCCCCGTGATAGTGGAGATAATAGAATCCAACTGAAAACCAAATAAATTATTACTTTGAAAAGATAAAGATAGTAATCTAGATTTAGACACCATATCACCATGATTTAAGCCATAAAAAGCTCTTCTAGATAGAATACATAGAAAAATACATAGATTTAATATCAATCTTATTAATATCAAATATAGCATCACAAATTAAATGATTAGCATTTTGAAATAAAAGAACAATACTAGACAAATCAGGATCTGATAACTGCTGTACTAGACTGTCCAACCAAAACGTTGAAGCAGCAGCAACATCAGCTATAGAAATAGCAGGTCTAAGAATATAGCCAGTATGTAAATATGCCTCCCTAAGATAAGATTCAATCTTCCTATCTAAGGGATCCTTAAAAGAAGTTTTATCCTCCATAGGAATAGTAGTACGTTTAGCAAGAGTATAAATAGCGCCATCAAACTTAGGAACTTTTCCCCAAAGCTCTAAATTGGACACATGTAAAGGATACAATTTTTTAAACCTAGAAGAAGGATTAAAAGTAGTACCAGGCTTAGACCATTCCTTAGTAATAACTATAAATAGCATCTGGAATAGGAAAAACTTCAGAGGTAACCTCAGAAGTTTTAAAAACAGAATTCAAACGTTTGCTATTCTTGTTATCAAGAGGACTAAATTCCTCAATACCCAAAGTAAACAATACTTCCTTTAAAAAAGAACTGATATATTGCATCTTAAAAAGAATGGATGATTTATCAATTTCAGAGTCTGAAGTAGGATCCTCTGAGCCAGAGAAATCCTCATCAGCAGAAAATACTTCAGTATGTTGTTGATCAATACAAACTTCATCAGAATTAAGAGAAGTAGGGAGAGACCTTTTACATTTATTTGAAGACAGAATAGCAGTCATAGCCTTCTCTATGGCTGCAGCAATATAATCTTTTATATATACAGGAATATCATGAACATTTGACTGTGAAGGTTTAAAAGTTGATGCATTTGCACTTATAGAAACATTATCAGCATGAAACAATTTCTCATAACAAGTGCCACATACTTGAGCTGAAGAAGGAAGATCAGCCAATTTACAACATACACACTTAGCTTTGGTAGATTTGATTTCAGGCAACTTGGTTCCTACAGTAACATCAGAGGCAGGATCAGTTTGAGACATCTTAAAAAATGCAAAAAAAGGAAAAAATAACATTTAAACAAAATATTCAATTTCCACAAAATAGCAGTTTCAGGAATGGGGAAAAATGCTTATATGAAAAACAAAAGCAAATATCATAGCCCTATGTAACAAATGAAAGCAGAGAGCAAAAGAGGGAGAAACCTAATATAAAAAAAAATGTTTGGCACCAAAAATAACGCTAACAAAGTTGAAGCAAATTCTGAGAAAAAAAAAACTTTTGGCGCCAAGGTTAACAGGAAATAACATATTTGCATCATAACAGACGCAACTTCGCGCCAAAAAAAATTTGCGTCAAAAAAGACGCAAAAATTGCGTGACTCGCGTCACAACAAACCCAAAATTCACGCCAAGAATGACGCAATAAATAGATGCATTTTGCGCCATCACAAGCCTAATTTGCCCGTGAAAAAAATGAAAAAACAGAAGAGACGTTACAACAAGCTGGAACCCCAGGTAAGAAAAAATTTCTCACAAACTTAATTTTCCATGCTAAACTGTTAGACTGCAATGGGAAATAAACATAGACCTGATGGCAAATATATGCAATATATATTTAAAACTTTAAAATATTAAGTGCCAAATATAGCTGAGAGTGTCTAAAAAAAGATATATACTTACCCTGAAGACACCCATCCAAACCAGTACTGAAACATATCAGCAGAGCTAATGGTAGAGGAGTATAATGTCTATCTGTAGGGAGGTGGCAGATGAATCCTCACATCCGAATTTACAGAGAGCATTAGAATAGATTTCCCATAGGTGAAAACATGGCATCATTAGGCAGATACTCCCTTTACATCCCTCAGACAAACACTGTACTTTGAGAGGATCTGGGCTTCAAAATGCTTAGAAGTGCCTTTCACAGAAGAAATCAAGCACGACTTGCTTCACCATCTTCCAACGAAGGCAAAGTTTGTAAAACTGAAGTATGAGTGAGGTGGGAGGTGTATTTATAGGCATTTTAAGGTTTGGAAAACTTTGCCCCCTCCAAGTAGGAATGTATATCCCATACGTCACTAGCTCATGGACTCTTGCCACTTACATGAAAGAAATATAAATTGCCCTAGTGACCAACAATAAAATGCCACACTTATAATAACATTCTAAATATGCTCCGACAGTAAATGGTGTTCCCTTTGTCCCAACTGACACACTCACACATTTCTTTTACTAGAGATATTATCAGTGTTTATATACCATCCCACAGTAATGTGTAAAGAAATACACTGACCACAATATATGATAATAAATATTTATTATAAAGAAATTATAAGGTAGCCGGGTGAGGGCAGTGTAAAATGTTGTAATATTATAACATTTTCAGTTATTTATAAATTACACTTTAAGCTATCCAACGCACACATTAGTTTAACAATTTAACATGCATTGATTTAATGAAAATATGAATGAAAAGAAATGAATATTGGCTTACATTTTATTTAAATTTATTTAATTGCTGTACTAAAAATTGTCAATGTTTGCGTATTCGGTGCATTTAGTTTTTGTGCTGATGTAGGCGCTGGGAAGTATGCTGTCCTCGAACCACCTGAACAATATGCTTAAAGGGACAGTCTACACCAGAATTTTTATTGTTTAAAAAGATAGATAATCTCTTTATTACCCATTCCCCAGTTTTGCATAATCAACACGGATATATTAATATACTTTTTACCTCTGTGATTACCTTGTATCTAAGCTTCTGCAGACTGCCCCCTTATTTTAGTTTTTTTGACATACATGCATTTTAGACAAATCAGTGCTGACTCCTAGGTAACTCCATGTGCGTGAGCACAATTAGCTATATCTCACACATGAACTGATGCCCTCTAGCTGTGAAAAACTGTCACAACGCCATGAGATAAGAGGCGGCTTTCAAGGGCTTAAAAATTAGCATATGAGCCTATGTAGGTTTAGCTTTCAACAAAGAATACAAAGAGAATAAATCAAATTTGATGATAAAAGTAAATTGGAAAGTTGTTAAAATTGCATACCCTATCTGGATCATGAAAGTTTAATTTTGACAAGACTGTCCCTTTAATATACTCATCATAACTGGAGACCAGGGATGCATAGACTAGTCATGCAACCCCCACTAGACCACAGGTGATCAAAGATTACTTGTAATAAATAAATACAAAAGACTGGAAGCTTCTTGCCATAGATCTAACAAATGTTGGTACCCGAGGCCCAAAAGTCAATTATTAATTACATATATGGAATTCAGAATATTTATAACTGTTCTACATGCACGTTTATCAAACGCACAAACACTTCCAATAAAATCCATCTTCTTCCCTAAGGGTTATTTTGCATCCTTGATTACATCATAATCATTCTCACTCAATGTAATTGATTTTGCTTCATAAAAACCTGCTAAAAAGGTAATTCAGTCTACAGATAACACAATATGACTGTTTCCATAGCTCCAGATTTGTTTAATGTGCTTTATACCACGGGAGGTTAACACTGTCAAATAACAGGCAGAACAGATGTGACATAAGGTTATGAGCAGTAGATACTATGAGGAGAGATTCTAATCTGTGCTAAACTATATAATGAGCTTTCCAAAGCCCAGACAACATAATTCAAATAAAATGACATTTCAAGTTAAAGGTGCAGCTCAACATAAAAGTTCTGAAAATGAGTTTCCAAAGTTTTGTTGTAATGTGTAAGGGATATACTGAAAAGACAGTAGTGACTAAGTGTCTAATCACGCACACTAATATTTTCTTTGATAGATTTATATGCGGTATGTTATTTTTTGTATATTATGTATAATGCTCCTAATTATTTATACTGTATTATTTTCTTACTTACTTTCCTCGGGTGACGTTTTGTACTGGCACCTAATAAGGACTGTTGCTGCATGGCTCACTATTTCTTATGTGTGGGCATGCACACTAAAACTGACATGATGATTCCCTAATCTAAGCTTTTGTTATCTACAACATATAGAGCAGGTGCCACTGCTCTATACATCACTACAATACAGAAAAGGCAAATGTAAGGAGGAAGAGGATAGATAAATAAACAGAATATATAAAGTCACAAAATTATTATAGCAGCGTAGTTGTGAATGGCAGTTTCTATAGGTACATTGAAACATCCTACGCGTTTCATGCTGCCCCTGACAGAGTGCCTTATGGCATGAAACGCGTAGGATGTCTCTTGTGAGCCTGAACGACTGTGTTTCTCTACATTAATCTACAATAAAGCTCTACATTGTTTGCCCCACATGTAGATCTATCCTTTGATTGCCAAAAATGGAGAGTCCGAATGATCACGCAAAGTTCTAGAACGTTTATGGGTAACCTTGCCTACTGAGGAGACCCCACTCCCTGTACCCTCCGGAACTCCCAAACAGCACCCCAACCTTTTAGACTTGCGTCTGTAGTGATCACGGTCCAAGAAGGCCAAAGAAAAGAGACTCTAAGGGTCAAAAAAGGACTGTCCCTCTACCATGAGAGAGAGTAAAATGAGTAAAAAGTTACTGTGCTGATGCTGCTACCATAAGAATCAAAAGAGAGAGAGAACAGCACTCCTGAGATAGAACAAAAGCTAGAATAACTTCCATGCCTGTTCATTTCTAATGCAACTCAGGGTGCGAGTTCTTTTAGCACACTATGACTTTTCACAGAGAAAAAATATCCTGTAGCATATCAGTCTAACCCTGCCCAATTACAGTCCAGCGCCAAAATACCATGCAATTCTTCTTTGAACAAGAGAAACAACATTCCCAGACGATCGTTTCGGCCTTCTGTGGGTCTCGTCAGTGAGGTGCGGTTGTATCTCTAAGGGCATGTGTGCAAGGAGTCCACGTCTGGTTTCTCCCATTACTCTTAGGGAGACCCAAGAGAAATTTGCATAAAAATAAAAAGAGAGAGAACAGCAATCCTGAGATAGAACAAAAGCTAGAATAACTTCCATGTCTGTTCATTTCTATTGCAACTCAGGGTGCGTGTTCTTTTAGCATACTATGCCTTTTCACAGAGAAAAAATATCCTGTAGCATGCATATCAGTCTGACCCTGCCCAATGACAGTCCAGTGCAGAAATACCAGGCAATTCTTCTCTGAAGAAGAGAAACAACAACCCCAGACGATCGTTTCGGCCTTCTGTGAGCCTCGTCAGTAAGGTGCAGTTGTATCTCTAAGGGCATGTGTGCAAGGAGTCCACGTCTGGTTTCTCCCATTACTCTTAGGGAGACCCAAGAGTAATTTGCATAAATATTAAAAGAGAGAGAACAGCACTCCTAATATAGAACACAAGCTAGAATAAATGCCATGCCTGTTCATAAGACCCACTACTTCCATGCACTGAGCTACAGATGGGGAATGCACCATCTGTAGAGAAAAACAGGCTTTTTGTAGTTTGTGTTTGCAAGTTTCCATGAGAAACAAACACATTTGAACAGAGTCTATTATTAATCCCAGAAATACTACACTTGTAGCTGGGGATAAAGAACTCTTGGGAACATTGATATACCATTCATGATCCAGAAAAAAAGGAAAATACCCTCTGGGTATGAGAGGATGCCAAGAAAAAGGACGGGGCCTGGATCAAGATGTCATCCAAATAGGGAGCAATAGAGACTCCCTGTGTTCTGAGCACTATCAACAGAGCCCCTAAAACCTTTGCAAAGATTTGAGGGGGCAATCGCTAAACCAAAGGGTAGAGACATAAATTGGTAATGATTGTTGAGAAAGGCAAATCTCAGAAACTGGAAATGGTCTTTGTAAATTGGGATGTGAAGATAAGCACCCTTCACATCTATAGTTTTCATAAATTGTCCCTTTTGTACCAGGGGGGAAATGGTGTGGACTGTCTCCATCTTGAAAGAAGGAACTCGGACAAATTTGTTCAGGGGCTTTAAATCCAGAATGGGACGATATAAGTTATCCTTTTTTGGAGCAATAAAGAGGTTGGAAAAAAACTTCTTCCTGTTGAGAGACTGGGACTGGTTGTATTACTACCAAATTCTCTAAATCCTGAACACATTGAATAAAGGTAGCTGCCTTAAAGGGACAGCCTACACCAGAATTTTTATTGTTTTAAAAGATAGATAATCCCTTTATTACCCATTTCCCAGTTTTGCATAACCAACACAGTTATAATAATATACTTTTAACCTCTGTGATTATCTTGTATCTAAGCCTCTGCAAACTGCCCCTTTTTTCAGTTCTTTTGACAGACTTTCAGTCTAGCCAATCAGTGCCTGCTCCCAGATTACTTCACGTGCACGAGCACAGTGTTATCTATATGAAATATGTGAACTAACACCCTCTAGTGGTGAAAAACTGTTAAAATGACATCTGAAAGAGGTGGGCTTCAAGGTCTAAGAAATTAGCATATGAACCTCCTAGGTTAAGCTTTCAGCTAAGAATACCAAGAGAACAAAGCAAAATTGGTGATAAAAGTAAATTGGAAAATTGTTTAAAATTACATGCTCTATCTGAATCATGAAAGTTTATTTTGGCCTAGACTGTCCCTGTAACCCCTTAATGACCGGACCATTTTTTCAATTTTCTTACCCTTAATGACAATGGCTATTTTTACATTTCTGCACTGTTTGCGTTTAGCTGTAATTTTCCTCTTACTAGTTTACTGTACCCACACATATTATATACCGTTTTTCTCATCATTAAATGGACTTTCTAAAGATACCATTATTTTCATCATATCTTATAATTTACTAAAAAAAAAAATGATAAAATATGAGGAAAAAATGGAAAAAAAACACACTTTTTCTAACTTTGACCCCCAAAATCTGTTACACATCTACAATCACCAAAAAACACCCATGCTAAATAGTTTCTAAATTTTGTCCTGAGTTTAGAAATACCCAATGTTTACATGTTCTTAGCTTTTTTTGCAATTTATAGGGCAATAAACACAAGTAGCACTTTGCTATTTCCAAACCACTTTTTTTCAAAATTAGCGCTAGTTACATTGGGACACTGATATCTGTCAGGAATATCTGAATATCCCTTGAGATGTATATATTTTGTTTTAGAAGACATCCCAAAGTATTGATCTAGGCCCATTTTGGTATATTTCATGCCACCATTTCACCGCCAAATGCGATAAAAAAAAAAAAAAGTTCACTTTTTCACAAATTTTGTCACAAACTTTAGGTTTCCCACTGAAATTATTTACAAACAGCTTCTGCAATTATGGCACAAATGGTTGTAAATGCTTCTCTGGGATCCCCTTTTTCAGAAATAACAGACTTATATGGCTTTGTGGTTGCTTTTTGGTAATTAGAAGGCCGCTAAATGCCACTGCGCACCCCACGTGTTTTATGCCCAGGAGTGAAGGGGTTAATTAGGGAGCTTGTAGGGAGCTTGAAGGGTTAATTTTAGCTTTAGTGTAGTGTAGTAGACAACCCCAAGTATTGATCTAGGCCCATTTTGGTATATTTTATGCCACCATTTCACCGCCAAATGCGAGCAAATAAAAAAAAAAAAACTTTACATTTTTCACAATTTTAGGTTTCTCACTGAAATTATTTACAAACAGCTTGTGCAATTATGGCAGAAATTGTTGTAAAAGCTTCTCTGGGATCCCCTTTGTTCAGAAATAGCAGATTTATATGGCTTTGGCGTTGCTTTTTGGTAATTAGAAGGCCGATAAATTATGCTGCGCACCACACGTGAATTATGCCCAGCAGTGAAGGGGTTAAATTAGGTAGCTTGTAGGGAGCTTGCAGGGTTAATTTTAGAGATCAGCCTCCCACCTGACACATCCCACCCCCTGATCCCTCCCAAACAGCTCTCTTCCCTCCCCCACCCCACAATTGTTACCGCCATCTTAAGTACTGGCAGAAAGTCTGCCAGTACTAAATAAGAGTTTTGTTTTTTTTTTAAATAAAAATTATAAAATATTTTAGTTGTGATGGACCCCTGCCTTAGCACCAACCTCCCTGATCCCCCCCTCCAGCTCTCTAACCCTCTCCCCTACCTAATTACCGCCATCTTGGGTACTGGCAGCTGTCTGCCAGTACCCAGTTTGGCCCCACAAACCAAACTTATTTTAATTGTATTTATAACTGTTATTTGTGTTTAATTATTTCTGTAGTGTAGCAGCCCCCCCACAATACCCCCACCCCCTCCCCCTCACAGATCCTTTTAAATATAAAAAAAATAAAATAACTTTTTTTCCCCTTACTTTTTCATTGGTGTCAGTGTGGCTAATGTGCGCATGTGCACGTGCACACGCGCATCGTGCACGCGCGCGCACACGCTCCCTCCTCCCACCGGTCAGAGGCACCATCGGCACCATCACTACCGGTGCAGAGAGGGCCACAGAGTGGCTCTCTCTGCATCGGAGTCTTGTAAAGGGGTATTGCAGGATGCCTCCATATCGAGGCATCACTGCAATACCCTCAGAGCTGCTGGAAGTGATTGTGATCACTTCCAGCACTCTGTTAGACAACTGACGTACCAGGTACGTCCATTGTCATTAACTGATTGTTAATGCATGACGTACCTGGTACGTCAGTTGTCATTAAGGGGTTAAAGGTCTTTTACAGTGGGATGTGGCTATTGAGGAGATTTCGAGGTAGAATATCTTCCGTTTTTACAAAGATGTTCATGTGATATTTTCTTGTCAGCTTTTTCGTCTGCATAAGTTTCAAGTGATTTAGCTAATGGGTAAATACCTTTAAGCCCACTAGCTGGTCTTCTTAATAGTGGGTCAACAAAGAATTTATTGACGTTTCGGGGTTCACACAGACCCCTTCATCAGAATGAATGAATGAATGGGTCTGTGTGAATTCCGAAACGTCAATAAATTGTTTGTTGACCCACTATTAAGAAGACCTGCGAGTGCATTTGTTTGCTTTCAAATTTACTTCATTTTTCCACCCAGGCAGATGACCCAGGAAGGTGGATAGATAGATATATATATAGATAGATATATATATATATACATATATATATATATATATATTTAGCGCTGCAGAATCTATTGGCGCTCTACAAATAACCGATAATAATAATAATAATATATATGTATATATTTTTTTTTATTTTTTTTTTCAGTCTTTCAAACCCCAAGACTTTCAATTTTGTAAGCCAGATAATAGGGTCTGTATACGATTTTAAATATTTAAGCAGAAACCTCAAAATCTTCAATAAAAAATAAACAGGTTTTATGTAAGTTTCACATTTGCTACATACAATGATGTACAGCTCTGCATATTATTCTTGCTCTTAATAAAATAAAATATGTTTTGGAACTTTCCACCAGTAGGTAACCAGTACAAATGCATGCGCAGACCAGAAATTTCCTCCCATTATATAACTTTTTTCCCCCTTTACTGGTAACCCTCAGCAATATTTTCCGTTCCTGCAGCTTCATTTATGACAACATATAATCCACAATTCCCAAGACTTTAAACCAAGCTACAGTTTTCCCTGTCATTTATGAAAACCGTTAACCTTACTTATGATATGTTAATTTTACACTGTACTATACAACGGATTTGCATTCTCAGGGTTTGTTACGGCTTCAGGCAGCATGGGTTTTGGATTAAACTCTTCAAGACAACAAAAAATGAGAACATTGTAGGGTTTTAATGTTGCATAGCCAGCAAGATAACCTCTATGGACTCAAGTACAGTACAAGAAAATAATATTTTTTTCCTTCAGTCTGCATTTTCTCTCTCTTATAGTTGCTTCAATAAGTCTCCTATGTTCCTCTGATCCTTACACGTCTGTCCAAACAGCTACTTCTATTTCTTCTCCTCTACCCATTTGTGTAATTCATCCTGACCAAATGGACTGCCTCTTGCCCTTGGTTGGGTACCTTGTCGCAACTTCCTCTTACTCCTCTCCTGGTATTTTCACTGTGCCAGTTTGTACTCCATTTTGAGGCTCATTATCATAAACTGGTTGCTAACACTTGATTCCTTTATTTTGATTTTCCAAAAAACAAAATGGCAAGTGAAGGAGCTAGATCTGCTAGAGAAGCTAGTTCCGAAACTAGCCACTTACAATAAACTGCTACCATGGGAATAAAAATTAAAAAAAAAAAAAAGAAGAAGATCAGAGATAAACAATGGTATAATCAATGCTTAAAAAAAAAAAAAAAAAAAAAAGGTCTAATTGGTTTGTTACACTAAAGTAAAAGATTTAAGAAACAAACTCATTTAATAGAGCATACTGCCATGAACAGAAACTTATTAAAAGGGAGGGACAGTCAAAGTCAACATTAAAGGGACAGTAACGTCAGAATTAAACCTTTCTGATTTCGACAGAACATGCAATTTCGAACAACTTATTTTTATTATAAATTTTGCTTAGTTTTCTTGGGCCTAGATTTGGAGTTCGGCGGTAAAAGGGCTGTTAACGCTCCGCGGGCTTTTTTCTGGCCGCACCATAAATTTAACTCTGGTATCGAGAGTTAAAACAAATGCTGCGTTAGGCTCCAAAAAAGGAGCGTAGAGCATTTTTACCGCAAATGCAACTCTCGATACCAGAGTTGCTTACGGACGCGGCCGGCCTCAAAAACGTGCTCGTGCACGATTCTCCCATAGGAAACAATGGGACTGTTTGAGCTGAAAAAAAACCTAACACCTGCAAAAAAGCAGCGTTCAGCTCCTAACGCAGCCCCATTGATTCCTATGGGGAAACACTTCCTACGTCTGCACCTAACACCCTAACATGTACCCCGAGTCTAAACACCCCTAACCTTACACTTATTAACCCCTAATCTGCCGCCCCGGCTATCGCTGACCCCTGCATATTTTTTTTAACCCCTAATCTGCCGCTCCGTAAACCGCCGCAACCTACGTTATCCCTATGTACCCCTAATCTGCTGCCCTAACATCGCCGACCCCTATGTTATATTTATTAACCCCTAATCTGCCCCCCACAACGTCGCCGACACCTACCTACACTTATTAACCCCTAATCTGCCGAGCGGACCTGAGCGCTACTATAATAAAGTTATTAACCCCTAATCCGCCTCACTAACCCTATCATAAATAGTATTAACCCCTAATCTGCCCTCCCTAACATCGCCGACACCTACCTTCAATTATTAACCCCTAAACTTCCGATCGGAGCTCACCGCTATTCTAATAAATGGATTAACCCCTAAAGCTAAGTCTAACCCTAACACTAACACCCCCCTAAGTTAAATATAATTTTTATCTAACGAAATAAATTAACTCTTATTAAATAAATTATTCCTATTTAAAGCTAAATACTTACCTGTAAAATAAATCCTAATATAGCTACAATATAAATTATAATTATATTATAGCTATTTTAGGATTAATATTTATTTTACAGGTAACTTTGTAATTATTTTAACCAGGTACAATAGCTATTAAATAGTTAAGAACTGTTTTTTGAGTTCCGGGGGAGGAGTCGAGGAGGAAGGTCACGCTAACTCTCTCTCTCATTTCCAGCAGAAGCCATTGGCAGAGTATTCCCGTGCCTAATACCCTAGACCTTGGGCGGCTAGCTGAGCACATATTTTCGCTACCGGAGCTCCAGCAGTGCTTAACCACCGCACTGGGCTGCTATTGCAGCAACTCTTTGGGACTTTCCCTAATTGCCATAGAGGGAAGCTAAGTGGAAGGGAAAGAACTTAAGCAAAAACAACGCTGTAACTGTCTCCTTTTCCCCCCCTCCCACCGATGCTGCGTGAGGGGGGTAAACTACTCCTTTAAACTTAACACACGGAAAGCCTTACCTAGAGGTGCGCTTATCGGGCATTCATTGGACCACCACCCGACAGAAGACACCAACACTGAGGGAACTTTAAGGACCTGCGGCCCCTGGCGGCTGGAGGCGGTCCCCGACGACCGGGCTACCTATACTTTCCCCACAGCAAGTCGGCGTAGCTGAGGAGGCTGACCCAGGCTCATGGAGTTCTGATCCTGCTGGAGTGGCCGGTCCCCACTTTAACCCCGGAGGCCTGCGGGCTGGAGGTACTGCTGCTTCTCATAGGCAACTCCCCTCCCACCAGGGCTACGTGAGGGGGCTGCTGTCTGCTGCTGGTCCAGAGCTCAGGAAGGCGTTGCTTAATTGTCCTCATCAGCTTACCGGACTGATCCGGTCTTTTGCGGGAGGTACGATTGCTGGGTGGTCTTGTTGGAGCTGAGCTGCTAAGGTTACATCCGGCCTTATACAACATAGAAACCCCACGGAGCCCTGAGAGCCCTCAGTACTGTGAGTACACCTATGACTTACCTATTGCTGCTTGGCACTCTGTCTCAGTTTCGTCGGAGCTGAGCGGCTCTTCAGGACCCTGTCACAGTTTGTAAATGTTTCTGCCAACTCAGCACTCTCCCGGGCTGAAGTATAACTCTATAAGCTGGGCTTTATAGCATATACCTGGCCTTCAGCATACAGTAACTGTTATCTTCTGGACTTAAATGTCAATTTCTGTTTAATTGTTCTTTGATCACCTTTGTTTGCCTGCAGGTCATATATAAATCTTATGCTCTAGCAATCTAGTATATTGTTAAAGCGAAGGCCTCCTCTACTACATAAATAGCCTTGTCTGGTTTCCTGCTAAGCAATGCAAGTTGCTCCCTTTTGACCACAAGAAATTTACTTTACAGAAAGACTTATTGAAACTCTTTTTTGTTGTTTTATCTTTCTCCCTGGGATGATTAATACTTTGTATCTTACATAGGCATATTACACCTAGCAGTTGTTCCTTTTTCTTTTTTTTTTTTTTTTTTTTTTTTTTTTTCTCAAAGTTTATTGTGTTAAAGTATTGGTTTGTATAGATTATGTTCTTAATTTAACTTGCTGATCCCTTTTTTTTTTTTTTTTTTTTTTTTTTTTTTTTTTTACAAACAAGGCGTAGGATTTTTCTCATTGCAATTTCTGTTAAGGGTTAAGGGACACCTCCTTGCGGATCAAGCTGGGGCTATACCCAGGTTGAAGTCACTATATACTAATCAGTGCTCTGTTTAAATCAATAGTTTCTCTTTGTTAGGCCTCCATAACTGACTTACCCAATTACCCTGCACTTCACTTCCCCCCCCCTCACTTCTCACTCTCGGGCTTGTTCCCCCTCCTCTTTTTTCTTCACTTCACAAATAAGTCCACAATTTTCCACGACCTAAGTACACTTGGGGTCTTCCCCCCCGACCTACTCTCCACTTCACTGGGCACTTTTTTGAGTATTGTAAACTGTCTCACTTACTCACGGTTCCTCTCCCCTCGTCTTTTTTCACTTGTACGTTAGTTTGCGCACAGTGGTACCCCTAAATCACGTCGTATTGCCTCACCTCGCTTACCCCCTTGGGGTCCTAAGGGGGCTCCTCTTACTTTCTTCACTAACGGAACGCACGTTGCTTATCACATTTTAATTATCATTTGGGCACTTGCACATGGATAAATTCCTTAATACACAATCTAAAACCTCACCTGCAGCTATGGCGGCCCGACATAGAGACAGAAAAAATAAGACTACGCTGGAGACCTCTGTGGAGGTATGTCCAACGATCACCAATCCTCCACCCCCAAGTGAGGTGATTGATACCCAAGCCTTGGTGGCAAGTATCCTTGAAGCCCTGGCTCCCAAATTTGATTGTCTCAGGTCTGAAATTAAGCAAGATATAGTATCACTGACCAATGAAGTTAGACAATTTTCAGGCAGATTATCAGAGGCAGAGCAAAGGATCTCGGACCTCGAGGACCTTACGTTAGCCCAAAATACTAAATTGGAAACCTCTCTATCTAACTGGGTTAAAATACAAGACAAATTGGAAGACTTAGAAAACCGCTCAAGGCGGAACAACATAAGGATAATTGGGGTACCAGAGGAAGGGCAGTTTGAGGACCTCAATAAATTTTTAACCATCACTTTACCACAGCTTTTACAAATACCACAGTCTCAGCCACAGATAGTACTCGAGAGGGCACACAGGTTAGGATGGCCGTTAGAGGATAAAGAAACTACTAAACCCAGACCCATCATTGCTAAGGTCCTAAACTTTCAAGATAAAATCATGCTGCTACAATTCTTTCGGAAAAACCAACCCATCTATATCCAAGATTCAAAAATCATGCTGTTCCAAGATTTTTCAGCTGAAACAGCTGCAAAAAGGAGGAAACTTGCCCCATTATGTACAAAGCTAATCAACCAGGGGGTCCGTGCCACTTTAATATACCCTGCTAGGCTCAAGATCTGGGTGGAAAATAAGGTACATTTTTTTGACACGGTCGAAGAGGCAGATAATTTTTTGGCCCGGATGGGCCCTGTAGTTCATAGAGCCTCTACGGGTGCTAAGGGAAATTAGCATTGTAACACAACGTACTAATAACATGCATTTTAGTTTTATACAGGTTCCTAAAGAAGTAATTAGAAATCCTCTGTTTTATTGTTTTCCTTTTTTAGTTGTTAAGGTATTGGAATGGTCATGGTTAAAATTAGTTTTGACATTGTTGACAACTTAGATATTCTACTCAATACAAAAATGCATAGGAGTAACGTAAACAAGGGAGGGGAGGGAAGGGAGGGTAGACCTTTCCCATTAGCCTCTCCACAAGGGGATACTGGTGTTTTTTATTTCATGTTTTTTTTTTTTTTTTTTTTTTTTTTCCTGTATTTATCTACAGCCTGACAATATCAATATAGATGGTTATGAGATGCATAATATTCACACAAGGCTTAGATCATAGCCTTTACATATCGCAATGGCTCTTGTTATATGTTGGGGTGTCTCGTCATGTCTTGTGTCTTTTTTTTTTTTTTTTTTTTTTTTTCTTTCCCCTGAATATATGTACTGCCCTATTCTTCCATTTTTTTTTATGCAATGATTGACATGATAAAAGGTTTTAAATTGGCCTCTTGGAATATTGGGGGTATCACATCACCTATTAAACGTAAAACAGTAATAGCACAGTTAAGAAAAATTCAGACAGATATCGCATTTTTGCAGGAAACTCACCTTAAAATGCAAGAGGTTCTTAAACTTAAGTGTTCTTGGGTGAATGAAGTGCTTGCGTCGCCCAGTACCCAAAGGAAAGGAGGGGTAGCGATACTATTAGGTAAAAAGATAAAATACCAGGTTCTCCACACCAACTCAGATCCAGAAGGAAGGTTCTTAATGGTAAAAATTAAAATTGATCAAATACTTTACACACTATGTAACATATATGCTCCAAACGTATTTAGCTTCCCTTTTTGGGAAAAGCTTCAAGCAAACTTACTGTCCTATACAGAAGGTTTTCTGATACTAGGTGGGGACTTCAACATGGCACCACAATTCCCCCTAGACAGGCTAAGGCATAAGAACTCCTCTCTTAGAACCAAAAGGGACAACTTAGAAGCCAAAATGTTTCTCAAACTTTTTCAGAATCTCCGACTTAGAGATATATGGAGGTCATACAACCCAGACTCCAGGGATTTTACCTGCCTTTCCAAGGCGCACAAGTCACTGTCAAGAATTGACCTGATCCTCATAGATGAGAGATTATGCAAAGTAAAACTAGATGTTAAAATTTTACCTATTTGTATATCGGATCATGCTCCAATCTCTTTAGAGTTTTTCTCGAGCAATCCTACTTCAAGATATTCCAGATTTGTTTTTCCCACTTATCTTGCTTCTGATCTTAAATTTAAAAATTGGCTAAACACTAAGTTTCAGGAATACTCTTCCTTCAACAAAGAATACATTAATCGTCCTATAATCTTCTGGGAAGCTGCCAAGGCGGTTCTGAGAGGAGAAATTTTAGCCTATACGATAAACAGGACAAAAAAATTTAAGCTCAGAGAAAGAGAAATCATAAGATCTGTTTCTAACTCTTATAACGCCTACCTATTAGATAAAACACCCAGAAATTGGGCAAAATATACCCAAGCGTTAAAGGAAAGAGACTCCTTTCTCTTACTTAAGACTACACAGAAAGATCTGAAATTCCAAGCCAAATTATATAGGTATGGGAGCAAATCAGGAAAACTGCTAGCAAAATTAGCAAAAAGAGATAAGTGCTCAGCTATGATTGAGTCATTACAGGGGGAAAACAAGACAATAACATCTTCAGAAGATATAATTCAATCTTTTGTAGAATACTATCAGGACATATATTCCTTGAAAACCTCAAATTTACAGGCACGGGAATCTTTTTGGGATAAAATTACATATAATCTGGCACCGTCAGATCTAGTTGAAGCGCTTAATCTTCCTATAACTGAGCCCGAGATTTCAAAAGCAATTCTTGCTCTCTCCTTAAACAAAGCCTCGGGCCCCGATGGTTTACCTAATGAATTTTATAAAATACTTTCCACTTCAATATCACCTCATTTACTTTCTTTATATAATGAGATTTACATAAAAGGCATTATTCCCCCACCCAGTTTTTCTGCCTCAATCACAACCTTAATTCTTAAGCAGGGGAAAGAGCCTGATAGAAAGGAATCATACAGGCCGATAGCATTATTAAATACTGATTATAAAATTTTGTCTTCCATTTTAGCAGATAGGCTGCAAATACTTCTCCCTAGTATTATACATAAAGATCAGGCAGGGTTTATGTCTAAAAGAAACTCGTCAGCAAAGATCAGGGAACTTTTCTTAACTATAGATCATTTTAACAAGAAGGGGGAGAGGGAGGGGGAGGGAGGCGCCCCAGACGCTGCAATCATTGCAATAGACGCGGAGAAAGCATTTGATTCTGTTCATTTTGATCATCTGTTATACTCTCTTCAACAATTTGGTTTACAAGGTAATTTTCTTAATTTTATCGATAATCTACATAAAACAGCATCTACTAGAATATTAGCTAATGGTTTAACTTCTTCAAACATTTTTCTTAAGAGAGGTACTCGTCAGGGGTGTCCTCTCTCCCCCCTCCTCTTTAATATCTCAATTGAGCCCTTTGCCATACACATCAGACAACATCTGGATGGTATTAGGATTGGTGAGAAAGAGATGAAATTAGCTTTATATGCTGACGATATTTTAATATATACGTCTAAAACATCTACGAATGTCCCTAAACTCATAGCAATCATAGAACAATTTGGGGCTTTCTCTGGTTATAGAGTGAACACGTCAAAATCCGAACTACTATGGATTAATCAATCCAAGGAATCTATGAGCAATATCCCATTCAAAATAGTGACTAGCTCCTTTAGATATCTTGGTATCTTGATCTCCTCCAATCCAGAGACGTGGTATAATCTTAACATACCTCCGATATTAAATAAGATTAAAGAAAACCTGAGAACCTGGCAAAATCTTCCTCTATCATTGTCAGGTCGTATTGCCCTATATAAAATGGTCTGCCTCCCGAAGATACTATATATTCTACAAAATACTCCCTTGGTCCTTAAAGGTAAAGATGTCTTAGTATTTAACGCTGCACTGAGAAAATTTATTTGGCAGAATAAAAAGCCTAGAATCTCGCTAACTAAATTGTCTCTTCCTAGAGAGTACGCAGGGCTAGCCTTGCCAGATATTAAACTTTATAATCTTGCCTTCTTGACCCGATTGATTTTGGATTGGATTTCAGAAAGAGATTATGTCACTAATAACGAATTGGAAAAAAATATTTTATATCCATTTACCCCTTTAGCTGTACTTCATTGCACGAGAAGCTCTCTACCGAAAGAAATGAAAAATATGAAAACAATATTTAATCCTTTATTAGCTTGGTGGAGAGTGTGTAAACTCCTCAATATCGAACAAAGAGTATCTAAACATATGCCAATAGTAGGCAACCCTCAATTTCAAGCGGGTCTTAATCTGTCTCCTTTCCAGAGATGGGAGGCACTAGGTTTGGGAAAAATGTATCAAATGTTGGATTTTGAAAGGAAATGCATAAAAACTTTTGATACTCTAAGAGAGGAGTTCAAACTATCCCATAAAGAGTTCTTTGCCTACCTTCAAGTAAGACACTTTGTCCTAAACTTAGTTGATAAATTTGGCTGGACTTGGTCACTAGGAAATATAGAGAAATGGCTAATCTTAGCTAAAAATGGCTTAATGTCAGTTTCCCCCATATATCGAGACCTAAATTCTCCAAAAGGCAACTCCAGCTTGGAAAAAATACTCAATAAGTGGGCGGTGGCTCTATCGCAGAACTTGGGGGATATTAAATTAATTCAATATTCACTATCTGAAGTCTCAAGAATCACTCTCTCCTCATCATGGAGAGAATCACATATAAGATTATTACTTATGACCTATTTTACTCCTGAAAAAGCTATGCGATGCAGGAACACTGAATTCAATCGATGTCCTAGATGTTCCTTACCATCGGCCAATCTTCTACATATGATGTGGAATTGTCCAAAAATTCAACAGTTTTGGCTGAAGGTACAATATTGGCTTAATACACTAGGAATTCTCCCCTTGACCCTCTTGCCAGCACACATTATATTTCTATGGAAAGAACCGGAAGATCGAGTAGTAAACACTAAAATAGTTAACTTAGCTGTTTTAGCAGCAAGATACTTAATTTTTAAGAAATGGAAGAATAGGACAGCCCCCAGTATCCAAGAGGTTAAAAACTGCCTTAAAAAACAATGTATTCTGGAACAAATAGACACCAATCTGGAAGATGAAGGGGATATTATTTTGTTTTTCAGAAAGTGGTCGGTTTTTATTAGATCTCTTCCCTTGAATGAAATTGACAGCTTAATATACCCATTCAGAAATACTGAATTGGTTTTGCTCGGTCTCTGGTAATCTTAATTTATTTTTTTAATTTTATTTTTTTAATTTTTTTTTTTTTTTTTTTTTTCTCTTTTTTTTTTTTTTCTTTTTTTCTGTTATTGTCTGTCTTGTTGAGTGTTGTAATGGCTTTGTTGAAATGTAATTGTCTTTTGTCAAGGGGGGGAATACAAAAAATGGAAAAATGTATCTCAACAGTTAATGACGAAGTTCGAGGAGTACTAGATTGAAACCATATGTTAAGATTAACAAGGGCTGAAAGCCCTTAAACTTTACAGAAGAGATTTATTCTTTTCTTATTATTTTTTCTTGTGTTCTTCTGTTATTGTTTTTCACTGTTTTATATATTGGGCATATCAAGATATGAAATGTATATGATTGTTTGGTTTCTAATTATTTGTTTTGTTCTCCTTTTATGCTGTTTCCACTGAAATTATACGAAATCTTATTATGTCTGTTGAAATACAACAATAAAAAAAAAAAAAAAAATAGTTAAGAACTATTTAATAGTTACCTAGTTAAAATAATAACAAATTTACCTGTAAAATAAGTCCTAACCTAAGATATAATTAAACCTAACACTACCCTATCAATAAAATAATTAAATAAACTACCTACAATTACCTACAATTAACCTAACACTACACTATCAATAAATTAATTAAACACAATTGCTACAAATAAATACAATTAAATAAACTAGCTAAAGTACAAAAAATAAAAAAGATCTAAGTTACAGAAAATAAAAAAATATTTACAAACATAATAAAAATATTTCAACAATTTTAAACTAATTACACCTACTCTAAGCCCCCTAATAAAATAACAAAGCCCCCCAAAATAAAAAATTCCCTACCCTATTCTAAATTAAAAAAGTTACAAGCTCTTTTACCTTACCAGCCCTGAACAGGGCCCTTTGCAGGGCATGCCCCAAGAATTTCAGCTCTTTTGCCTGTAAAAAAAAACATACAATACCCCCCCCCAACATTACAACCCACCACCCACATACCCCTAATCTAACCCAAACCCCCCTTAAATAAACCTAACACTAATCCCCTGAAGATCTTCCTACCTTGTCTTCACCATCCAGGTATCACCGATCCGTCCTGGCTCCAAGATCTTCATCCAACCCAAGCGGGGGTTGGCGATCCATAATCCGGTGCTCCAAAGTCTTCCTCCTATCCGGCAAGAAGAGGACATCCGGACCGGCAAACATCTTCTCCAAGCGGCATCTTCGATCTTCTTCCATCCGGTGCGAAGCGGGTCCATCTTGAAGCAGGCGACGCGGATCCATCCTCTTCTTCCGATGTCTCCCGACTAATGACTGTTCCTTTAAGGGACGTCATCCAAGATGGCGTCCCTCGAATTCCGATTGGCTGATAGGATTCTATCAGCCAATCGGAATTAAGGTAGGAATTTTCTGATTGGCTGATGGAATCAGCCAATCAGAATCTAGTTCAATCCGATTGGCCGATCCAATCAGCCAATCAGATTGAGCTCGCATTCTATTGGCTGATCGGAACAGCCAATAGAATGCGAGCTCAATCTGATTGGCTGATTGGATCAGCCAATCGGATTGAACTTGATTCTGATTGGCTGATTCCATCAGCCAATCAGAAAATTCCTACCTTAATTCCGATTGGCTGATAGAATCCTATCAGCCAATCGGAATTCGAGGGACGCCATCTTGGATGACGTCCCTTAAAGGAACAGTCATTAGTCGGGAGACATCGGGAGAAGAGGATGGATCCGCGTCGCCTGCTTCAAGATGGACCCGCTCCGCACCGGATGGAAGAAGATCGAAGATGCCGCTTGGAGAAGATGTTTGCCGGTCCGGATGTCCTCTTCTTGCCGGATAGGAGGAAGACTTTGGAGCACCGGATTATGGATCGCCAACCCCCGCTTGGGTTGGATGAAGATCTTGGAGCCAGGACGGATCGGTGATACCTGGATGGTGAAGACAAGGTAGGAAGATCTTCAGGGGATTAGTGTTAGGTTTATTTAAGGGGGGTTTGGTTTAGATTAGGGGTTTGTGGGTGGTGGGTTGTAATGTTGGGGGGGGGTATTGTATGTTTTTTTTTACAGGCAAAAGAGCTGAAATTCTTGGGGCATGCCCCGCAAAGGGCCCTGTTCAGGGCTGGTAAGGTAAAAGAGCTTGTAACTTTTTTAATTTAGAATAGGGTAGGGAATTTTTTATTTTGGGGGGCTTTGTTATTTTATTAGGGGGCTTAGAGTAGGTGTAATTAGTTTAAAATTGTTGTAATATTTTTATTATGTTTGTAAATATTTTTTTATTTTCTGTAACTTAGATCTTTTTTATTTTTTGTACTTTAGCTAGTTTATTTAATTGTATTTATTTGTAGCAATTGTGTTTAATTAATTTATTGATAGTGTAGTGTTAGGTTAATTGTAGGTAATTGTAGGTAGTTTATTTAATTATTTTATTGATAGGGTAGTGTTAGGTTTAATTATATCTTAGGTTAGGACTTATTTTACAGGTAAATTTGTTATTATTTTAACTAGGTAACTATTAAATAGTTCTTAACTATTTAATAGCTATTGTACCTGGTTAAAATAATTACAAAGTTACCTGTAAAATAAATATTAATCCTAAAATAGCTATAATATAATTATAATTTATATTGTAGCTATATTAGGATTTATTTTACAGGTAAGTATTTAGCTTTAAATAGGAATAATTTATTTAATAAGAGTTAATTTATTTCGTTAGATAAAAATTATATTTAACTTAGGGGGGTGTTAGTGTTAGGGTTAGACTTAGCTTTAGGGGTTAATACATTTATTAGAATAGCGGTGAGCTCCGGTCGTCAGATTAGGGGTTAATAATTGAAGTTAGGTGTCGGCGATGTTAGGGAGGGCAGATTAGGGGTTAATACTATTTATGATAGGGTTAGTGAGGCGGGTTAGGGGTTAATAACTTTATTATAGTAGCGCTCAGGTCCGCTCGGCAGATTAGGGGTTAATAAGTGTAGGCAGGTGTCAGCGACGTTGAGGGGGGCAGATTAGGGGTTAATAAATATAATATAGGGGTCGGCGGTGTTAGGGGTAGCAGATTAGGGGTACATAGGGATAACGTAGGTGGCGGCGATTTGCGGTCGGTGGATTAGGGGTTAATTATTTTAAGTAGCTTGCAGCGACGTTGTGGGGGGCAGGTTAGGGGTTAATAAATATAATACAGGGGTCGGCGGGGTTAGGGGCAGCAGGTTAGGGGTACATAAGTATAACGTAGGTGGCGGTCGGCAGATTAGGGGTTAAAAATTTTAATCGAGTGGCGGCGATGTGGGGGGACCTCGGTTTAGGGGTACATAGGTAGTTTATGGGTGTTAGTGTACTTTAGGGTACAGTAGTTAAGAGCTTTATAAACCGGCGTTAGCCAGAAAGCTCTTAACTCCTGCTATTTTCAGGCGGCTGGAATCTTGTCGTTAGAGCTCTAACGCTCACTGCAGAAACGACTCTAAATACCAGCGTTAGAAAGATCCCATTGAAAAGATAGGATACGCAAATGGCGTAGGGGGATCTGCGGTATGGAAAAGTCGCGGCTGAAAAGTGAGCGTTAAACCCTTTAATCACTGACTCCAAATACCAGCGGGCGCCCAAAACCAGCGTTAGGAGCCTCTAACGCTGGTTTTGACGGCTACCGCCGAACTCTAAATCTAGGCCTTGGTATCCTTTGTTTAAGCACTAATCCTTGGTGAGCGCAGGAGTGTGCTTGTGTATTTATTTAGCTATCTATTAGCAGTGTTTGCAATAATGTTTATAGCAATGTTATACATTGTTACAAACTCTGCTGCCATAGGGTATCTGTATGGAACTATGTGTAACATTACAATAAAAATTATTGCAAACACTGCTACCAGTTGACCAAAGAGACACAAGCACTCTCCTAAGCTCACCTAGGACTATTTTTTAATAACAGATATAAGAGAACTAAGCAAAAATTATAATATAAGTGCATTAGAAAACTATTTTTTTAAAAATCATATAGAACATGCAATTAAAAATATATATTTTTTTCCAATTTACTTCCAGTATAAAATTTGCTTTTTTCCACTTTTGGCATCCTTTGTTGAATAGCAAACCTAGGTATAGGCTCTTATTAACTCAGTTGCAATGTTATACATTGTTGCAAACACTGCTGCCATAAAGTGTAGATGCCATTTGCATGCTACCATGAACATACCTAGGTTTACTCTTCAACAAAGGACACTAAGAAAATGAAGCAAATGTGATAATAGTGGTAAATTGAAGAGAAAAAAAAAATTGCACGCTCTGTTTGACAAATGAAAGTTAAAGGGTCTACTCCAGAATTGTTATTGTTTAAAAAGATAGATAATCCATTTATTACCCAATCCCCTGTTTTGCATAACCCCACAGTTACATTAATATACTTTTTACCTCTGTGATTACTGTATCCAAGCCTCTGCAGACTGCCCCCTTATTTCAGTTCTTTTGACAGACTTGCATTTAGACAATCAGTGCCCTCTCACTTGTAAATCCAAGGGTGTGGTCACAATATTATCTTTATGGCACACATGAACTTACACCCTCTAGCTGTGAAAAACTGCCAAATGCATAGAAATAAGGGGCGGCCTTCAAGGTTTTAGAAATAAGCATATGAGCCTACCTAGGTGTAGCTTTCAGGAGAGAATACCAAGAGGACAAATGCAAATTTGATGATAAAAGTCAATTGGAAAGTTGTTTAAAATTGCATTCCCTATCTGAATCGTGAAAGTTTAATTTTGACTAGACTGTCCCTTTAAGTTTGCCCTAGTGTTCTTTTAATCTAAAAGTACCAGGGAGTACAAGAAAAAAATTATAGTAAGTCAACACAGCGCCCTCTTTGACGACACCACATTTCAACTGCTGGTCACACTTCATATGATTAGAACATTTCAAATTGAAACCTTCCAGCATATGAAAAAATATTGCACAGAGAAGCCCAGTTCTGTTAGCAAAAACATAAAACTACATCCACTCACATAATAGTGTATCTAGGCTCCAGGAGGATTACTGGGTTTCTAATAGACTGAGGACCTGAGCCCCGTGAAAAACGTATTACAAGTAACTCTTCCCCTCTAATACACACAGACAATATATTTGTATATACACACAATGCTTATCTACTTAATACCACCAGTACATACATGTTCAAAAAAACAGAATTTATGCTTACCTGATAAATTACTTTCTCCAACGGTGTGTCCGGTCCACGGCGTCATCCTTACTTGTGGGATATTCTCTTCCCCAACAGGAAATGGCAAAGAGCCCAGCAAAGCTGGTCACATGATCCCTCCTAGGCTCCGCCTTCCCCAGTCATTCGACCGACGTAAAGGAGGAATATGCATAGGAGAAATCATATGATACCGTGGTGACTGTAGTTAGAGAAAATAATTCATCAGACCTGATTAAAAAACCAGGGCGGGCCGTGGACCGGACACACCGTTGGAGAAAGTAATTTATCAGGTAAGCATAAATTCTGTTTTCTCCAACATAGGTGTGTCCGGTCCACGGCGTCATCCTTACTTGTGGGAACCAATACCAAAGCTTTAGGACACGGATGATGGGAGGGAGCAAATCAGGTCACCTAGATGGAAGGCACCACGGCTTGCAAAACCTTTCTCCCAAAAATAGCCTCAGAAGAAGCAAAAGTATCAAATTTGTAAAATTTGGTAAAAGTGTGCAGTGAAGACCAAGTCGCTGCCTTACATATCTGATCAACAGAAGCCTCGTTCTTGAAGGCCCATGTGGAAGCCACAGCCCTAGTGGAGTGAGCTGTGATTCTTTCAGGAGGCTGCCGTCCGGCAGTCTCATAAGCCAATCGGATGATGCTTTTAAGCCAAAAAGAGAGAGAGGTAGAAGTTGCTTTTTGACCTCTCCTTTTACCAGAATAAACAACAAACAAGGAAGATGTTTGTCTGAAATCCTTTGTAGCCTCTAAATAGAATTTTAGAGCACGAACTACATCCAAATTGTGCAACAAACGTTCCTTCTTTGAAACTGGATTCGGACACAAAGAAGGTACAACTATCTCCTGGTTAATATTTTTGTTAGAAACAACTTTCGGAAGGAAACCAGGTTTAGTACGCAAAACCACCTTATCTGCATGGAACACCAGATAAGGAGGAGAACACTGCAGAGCAGATAACTCTGAAACTCTTCTAGCAGAAGAAATTGCAACCAAAAACAAAACTTAATATCTACGGAATGTAAGGGTTCAAACGGAACCCCTTGAAGAACTGAAAGAACTAAATTGAGACTCCAAGGAGGAGTCAAAGGTTTGTAAACAGGCTTGATTCTAACCAGAGCCTGAACAAAAGCCTGAACATCTGGCACAGCCGCCAGCTTTTTGTGAAGTAAAACAGATAAAGCAGAAATCTGTCCCTTCAAAGAACTTGCAGATAATCCTTTCTCCAAACCCTCTTGTAGAAAGGATAGAATCTTAGGAATTTTTATCCTGTTCCATGGGAATCCTTTCGATTCCCACCAACAGATATATTTCTTCCATACTTTATGGTAAATTTTTCTAGTTACAGGCTTTCTAGCCTGAATAAGAGTATCAATGACAGAATCTGAGAACCCACGCTTTGATAAAATCAAGCGTTCAATCTCCAAGCAGTCAGTTGGAGTGAGGCCAGATTCAGATGTTCGAACGGACCTTGAACAAGAAGGTCCCGTCTCAAAGGTAGCTTCCATGGTGGAGCCGATGACATATTCACCAGGTCTGCATACCAAGTTCTGCGTGGCCACGCAGGAGCTATCAAGATCACCGAAGCCCTCTCCTGATTGATCCTGGCTACCAGCCTGGGAATGAGAGGAAACGGTGGGAATACATAAGCTAGGTTGAAGGTCCAGGGCGCTACTAGTGCATCTACTAGAGTCGCCTTGGGATCCCTGGATCTGGACCCGTAGCAAGGAACCTTGAAGTTCTGACGAGACGCCATCAGATCCATGTCTGGAATGCCCCATAATTGAGTTATGTGGGCAAAGATATCCGGATGGAGTTCCCACTCCCCCGGATGAAATGTCTGACGACTCAAAAAATCCGCTTCCCAATTTTCCACTCCTGGGATGTGGATTGCAGACAAGTGGCAGGAGTGAATCTCCGCCCATTGAATTACTTTGGTCACTTCTTCCATCGCCAGGGAACTCCTTGTTCCCCCCTGATGGTTGATATATGCAACAGTCGTCATGTTGTCTGATTGAAACCTTATGAATTTGGCCTTTGCTAGTTGAGGCCAAGCCTTGAGAGCATTGAATATCGCTCTCAGTTCCAGAATGTTTATCGGGAGAAGAGATTCTTCCCGAGACCATAGACCCTGAGCTTTCAGGGATTTCCAGACCGCGCCCCAGCCCACCAGACTGGCGTCGGTCGTGACAATGACCCACTCTGGTCTGCGGAAGCTCATCCCTTGAGACAGGTTGTCCAGGGTCAGCCACCAACGGAGTGAATCTCTGGTCCTCTGATCTACTTGGATCGTCGGGGACAAGTCTGTATAATCCCCATTCCACTGTCTGAGCATGCACAGTTGTAATGGTCTTAGATGAATTCGCGCAAAAGGAACTATGTCCATTGCCGCAACCATCAAACCTATTACTTCCATGCACTGCGCTATGGAAGGAAGAAGAACAGAATGAAGTACTTGACAAGAGCTTAGAAGTTTTGATTTTCTGGCCTCTGTCAGAAAAATCTTCATTTCTAAGGAGTCTATTATTGTTCCCAAGAAGGGAACTCTTGTTGACGGGAATAGAGAACTTTTTTCTACGTTCACTTTCCACCCGTGAGATCTGAGAAAGGCTAGGACAATGTCCGTATGAGCCTTTGCTTGTGGCAGAGACGACGCTTGAATTAGTATGTCGTCCAAGTAAGGTACTACTGCAATGCCCCTTGGTCTTAGCACCGCTAGAAGGGACCCTAGTACCTTTGTGAAAATTCTTGGAGCAGTGGCTAATCCGAATGGAAGTGCCACAAACTGGTAATGCTTGTCCAGAAAGGCGAATCTTAGGAACCGATGATGTTCCTTGTGGATAGGAATATGTAGATACGCATCCTTTAAATCCACCGTGGTCATGAATTGACCTTCCTGGATGGTAGGAAGAATTGTCCGAATGGTTTCCATTTTGAACGATGGAACCCTGAGAAATTTGTTTAGGATCTTGAGATCCAAAATTGGCCTGAATGTTCCCTCTTTTTTGGGAACTATGAACAGATTGGAGTAAAACCCCATCCCTTGTTCTCCTAATGGAACAGGATGAATCACTCCCATTTTTGACAGGTCTTCTACACAATGTAAGAATGCCTGTCTTTTTATTTGGTCTGAAGACAATTGAGACCTGTGGAACCTTCCCCTTGGGGGTAGTTCCTTGAATTCCAGGAGATAACCTTGAGAAACTATTTCTAGCACCCAAGGATCCTGAACATCTCTTGCCCAAGCCTGAGCGAAGAGAGAGAGTCTGCCCCCCACCAGATCCGGTCCCGGATCGGGGGCCAGCATCTCATGCTGTCTTGGTAGCGGTAGCAGGCTTCTTGGCCTGCTTACCTTTGTTCCAGCCTTGCATCGGTCTCCAGGCTGGCTTGGTTTGAGAAGAATTACCCTCTTGCTTAGAGGATGTAGAATTTGAGGCTGGTCCGTTTCTGCGAAAGGGACGAAAATTAGTTTTATTTTTAGCTTTAAAAGACCTATCCTGAGGAAGGGCGTGGCCCTTTCCCCCAGTGATGTCTGAAATAATCTCTTTCAAGTCAGGGCCAAACAGCGTTTTCCCCTTGAAAGGGATGTTAAGCAATTTGTTCTTGGAGGACACATCCGCTGACCAAGACTTTAGCCAAAGCGCTCTGCGCGCCACAATAGCAAAACCTGAATTTTTCGCCGCTAATCTAGCTAATTGCAAAGTGGCGTCTAAAGTAAAAGAGTTAGCCAATTTAAGTGCTTGAACTCTGTCCATAACCTCCTCATAAGAAGATGCTTTATTGAGCGACTTTTCTAGTTCTTCGAACCAGAAACACGCTGCTGTAGTGACAGGAACAATGCATGAAATTGGTTGTAGAAGGTAACCTTGCTGAACAAACATCTTTTTAAGCAAACCCTCTAATTTTTTATCCATAGGATCTTTGAAAGCACAACTATCTTCTATAGGGATAGTGGTGCGTTTGTTTAGAGTAGAAACCGCCCCCTCGACCTTGGGGACTGTCTGCCATAAGTCCTTCCTGGGGTCGACCATAGGAAATAATTTCTTAAATATAGGGGGAGGGACAAAAGGTATGCCGGGCCTTTCCCATTCTTTATTTACAATGTCCGCCACCCGCTTGGGTATAGGAAAAGCTTCGGGGGGCACCGGGACCTCTAGGAACTTGTCCATCTTACATAATTTCTCTGGAATGACCAAATTGTCACAATCATCCAGAGTAGATAACACCTCCTTAAGCAGAGCGCGGAGATGTTCCAATTTAAATTTGAATGTAATAACGTCAGGTTCAGCTTGTTGAGAAATTTTTCCTGAATCTGAAATTTCTCCCTCAGACAAAACCTCCCTGGCCCCTTCAGACTGGTGTAAGGGCATGTCAGAACCATTATCATCAGCGTCCTCATGCTCTTCAGTATCTAAAACAGAGCAGTCGCGCTTTCGCTGATAAGTGGGCATTTTGGCTAAAATGTTTTTAATAGAATTATCCATTACAGCCGTTAATTGTTGCATAGTAAGGAGGATTGGCGCACTAGATGCACTAGGGACCTCCTGAGTGGGCAAGACTGGTGTAGACATAGAAGGAGATGATGCAGTACCATGCTTACTCCCCTCACTTAAGGAATCATTTTGGGCAACATTATTATCAGTGGCATCATTGTCCCTACTTTGTTTGTCACATTCATCACATATATTTAAATGGAGAGGAACCTTGGCTTCCGAACATACAGAACATCGTCTATCTGATAGATCAGACATGTTAATAGGCATAAACTTGATAACAAAGCACAAAAAACGTTTTAAAATAAAACCGTTACTGTCACTTTAAATTTTAAACTGAATACACTTTATTACTGAATATGCGCAAAAGTATGAAGGAATTGTTCAAAATTCACCAAAATTTCACCACAGTGTCTTAAAGCCTTAAAAGTATTGCACACCAAATTTGAAAGCTTTAACTCTTAAAATAACGGAACCGGAGCCGTTTTTACATTTAACCCCTATACAGTCCCTGGTATCTGCTTTGCTGAGACCCAACCAAGCCCAGAGGGGAATACGATACCAAATGACGCCTTCAATAAGCTTTTTCAGTGGATCTGAGCTCCTCACACATGCATCTGCATGCCATGCTTCTCAAAAACAACTGCGCATTAGTGGCGCGAAAATGAGGCTCTGCCTATGACTAGAAAAGGCCCCCAGTGAAAAAGGTGTCCAATACAGTGCCTGCCGTTTTTTTAACAGAATTCCCAAGATTAAAATAACTCTTCAAAGTTATAAACCATTAAATATGCTTATAAAGTAATCGTTTTAGCCCAGAAAAATGTCTACCAGTCTTTAAAGCCCTTGTGAAGCCCTTTATTCTTATATTAAAAATTAAGAAAATGGCTTACCGGATCCCATAGGGAAAATGACAGCTTCCAGCATTACCAAGTCTTGTTAGAAATGTGTCATACCTCAAGCAGCAAAAGTCTGCTCACTGTTTCCCCCAACTGAAGTTAATTCATCTCAACAGTCCTGTGTGGAAACAGCCATCGATTTTAGTAACGGTTGCTAAAATCATTTTCCTCTTACAAACAGAAATCTTCATCTCCTTTCTGTTTCAGAGTAAATAGTACATACCAGCACTATTTTAAAATAACAAACTCTTGATTGAAGAATAAAAACTACATTTAAACACCAAAAAACTCTTAGCCATCTCCGTGGAGATGTTGCCTGTGCAACGGCAAAGGGAATGACTGGGGAAGGCGGAGCCTAGGAGGGATCATGTGACCAGCTTTGCTGGGCTCTTTGCCATTTCCTGTTGGGGAAGAGAATATCCCACAAGTAAGGATGACGCCGTGGACCGGACACACCTATGTTGGAGAAACATCTTTATTGCTCCATGCTACATACAAGAGACATTTAACACTGTTGGTGTTCACGTTTAATTGTTCCTAGCTGGCATCAGTAAAGGAGATTAGATAAACCTAGTGAAACCTATGTTACAATATGGCACTGGTTTTTCAACCTGTCCTCAGGCCTCCCCAACAGGCCAGGTTTTCAGGATTACCTTGGATGAGAGCAGGTAAAATAACCATGGTTACTAATACACTGATTATTTCCCCTGTGCTCCAGTTCAGATATCCTCCAAATGTGGCCTGTTAGGGAGCCTTAAAGAAAGGTTTGAAAACCAGTACAATATGGTAATGCCCATTACTTTATGGAGACTAAAACTTACTTATTTCTTTAATATTTAGAAAAAAATATAAACTATTATAATTTAAAACAAACTACACTTATATATAAAATTATCAAGCTAATCTTAATACATCATTGTGTCTAGCATTTATTCAGTGTTGAGTGTCCCTTTAAAGTTAGGGAGATGTTAAACCATGGGTCTCAAACTGACATTATTTGCAAAGAATCAATTAGTGTTGCCAAAGAATATAACACTCGATTCAATTCACAAGAAACAAACATAGCAAGATATGTAGGTAGTGTGTGGCCCATGTGAGTTGCAACTTGTATGAAAAATGGCACAACTCGAATTAGTTTGACACCCCCTGTGTTAGACGTTAGCAGCTGATGATTCTAGATTGTAAATTCCCACGGGAATAGGGCCCTCAAACCCTCCTGTATGTGTTTGTAAATTTTGTCCTGTCTCGTGCAAGTCTTATATTGTTTTATTTAAATGAATTGTACCCATGGACAGCGCTGCGGAATATGTTGGCGTTTCATAAATAAAGTAAACTGAACAGAGAAGAGAATGAAAGCAATTATTAAACAGAACATTCCTACTAAAAAGCATATGATTTATTCATTAAAACTGTAAACAATAAGGTCATTATTTTTAGGTGCCCAAAAAAGTACAAATAAAATGAAGCCCCATATAAAGATACTGAGTGCTGTGAGGTTATGAAGAGAGAACAATTTTCCATTCTTTTATCTCTCATGGTTTCAGAAGTCTGAAAATGTCAACTGATCTAATGCATTTACTTGACAGAGGCTCAAAGTATAAATCTTCAAATACTGCCATATTAAATTGCAGGAGCTCCTGTATCTCCGACAGGCCTAATGAGATAAAACAAACGACACCGTTGAACTTAAGAGAATTTGAACAAAATTTCACCTAAGATAACCTTTTTTTTTTTTTTTTTTTAACTTACTCATTTGTGTTATCTAACCTTATGTACTGTAACTACATGCTAATTGGTTTTCCAAACAATTCCCCCTCCCCTCGCTAATTCTTCACAAACACCTCTGCCAGAATCATTAACTCAAAGGATCGTTTAAAGAGACACTAAGTTAAAAAATTAAACTTTAATGATTTACACTTTGAGGCACCAGTTCCTACTGAGTTCACAGTGTATATACCTAAATAGGAGTCTGTGATTGGATCATGGCTATCACATGATTCCAGGGGGGGGAAATAGATAGTTTCTGAAATTTGTCAGAAAAAAAAAATTATGTTCTACTAGTGCTAATGGATTGGGTCCCATGTACTGTTGAATAGACAAATATAGTTCCCAACTTGGGAACTTGTCCACGCTATGTTCGTGGCGACCAGGCAGCAGTCATACAGTGTAACATCTGTTACCGGTATTTTATTTTCCACAAGTATTTGCTTGCACATTGCCACACATTATGCGAGAGCAGGGCCTGTCAATCACCACAAACAAGTTAGTTTGGAGTGAATTGATCTCGACAACTTAAAGTAAAAGGGTGTTGTAAGTGTTTCAAAGCAGCATCTGAGGCTTCGTACATAGAACCCTTCTTTTTTATGTACTTTATTTTATATTTAGTAGTCCTTTCATTTCATTCACAATTTTCTGTGAATGAAATGAACTGACAAAATGTCTTAATCTTGTACCCAACCACAATTTTTTTTTTTACTGTTCAGTTCCCCTGCAACCCTATTAAGACTACCAGTGATATATAATGCTTTTTCTAACATTATCTCTTTGGTCTTCTGCCTACTGTGCTGCATAGAACCTACTCAATATAACTTTCTGTTCTGTGAGACTCCCACTGTTTATAAATTAAAGCTAAAATAAATCATGGATTCCGGTAAATATACATTTAACATCCCAACATTCCACAACTAGCAAATTAACCTTCTAGCTGGCTTTGACTTGTCAATGAGACACAAACTACTAACCACATTTACACCATCCATGTCAATGACATCTAAACCTAAGCTTTTCAGTGCAGGAGGCGTCCATTTTTTACAATAAATATTATTCTAAGCTTCAGGTTTTATTGCACTACTTTGCTGAAGTCTAATGGATAATAAACCTTTGTTCTGCACTACAGAATATGATGGTGCATTACAAATGAATGAGAACTATGAAAATGATAGGAACCACTGCTGCCAAATTGCTATTGTAATAATAATTTATTTGTAAAAAATGGACTATTTGCATAGCATGGAATACATGAGTACAGGGATAAACAGAATATCAAGACTAAATGGGCGCCAGGTCACCATGGAAATGAGTCAAAATAAATGCTTATGATTCAGAAAGAGCATGCTGTTTTAAGACACTTTCATATTTACTTGCAATATTAAATATTGCAGTCTTTTTATAGTCACACTTTCTGTGGGACAAAAACCTACTAAGCATGTGCACAAGCTCACAGGGTATACATATACTAGTCTGTGATTGTCTGATGTCTGTCACATGATACAGGGGGCCGGATTATGGGACAACATAAAGAAATTGTTAGAAAAAAAAAATCTACTGCTTATTTGAAATTGAGTAAGTGCTATTGAATTGTCTTTGTATTTTGCACTTGTTAATTATGCAGTTCTACTGCATTGAGTGGTCCTTTAATTCCTTAATAAAAAAAAAATAATAACACTTAGGGAATCAAAAATATTCAGAAGTCAGTTTTCTAATCTATCCCTCCTAGACTAGAACAGCCATAAGCTCCATAACCACAGTACCTGAACTTTGATACCACAAGAAAGTTGTGCCAGCAGCTCTGTTGCAGTTGGGTATACCAATTTTTAACTTAAGGGGACTGTAAACACCTTAAGATATTTATAAAATAGGTTTAGTTAGGTGCAACTTTGCAATAATTTTTCATTATTTATTTTGCCCCTTTCCATGTAATTGTGCTCTGAAAAATAGAGCAAATTCTAACACTGACCCAGATTTGGAGTTTGGCGTTAGCCGTGAAAACCAGCGTTAGAGGCTCCTAACGCTGGTTTTAGGCTACCGCCGGTATTTGGAGTCACTCAAAATAGGGTCTAACGCTCACTTTTCATCCGCGACTTTTCCATACCGCAGATCCCCTTAGGTAAATTGCGTATCCTATCTTTTCAATGGGATCTTTCTAACTCCGGTATTTAGAGTCGTTTCTGAAGTGAGCGTTAGACATCTAACGACAAAACTCCAGCCGCAGGAAAAAAGTCAGTAGTTAAGAGCTTTCTGGGCTAACGCCGGTTTATAAAGCTCTTAACTACTGTGCTCTAAAGTACACTAACACCCATAAACTACCTATGCACCCCTAAACCGAGGTCCCCCCACATCGCCGACACTCGAATAATTTTTTTTAACCCCTAATCTGCCGACAGCCACCTACGTTATCCTTATGTACCCCTAATCTGCTGCCCCTAACACCGCCGACCCCTGTATTATATTTATTAACCCCTAACCTGCCCCCCACAATGTCGCCTCCACCTACCTACACTTATTAACCCCTAATCTGCCGACCGCAAAGCGCCGCCACCTACGTTATCCTTATGTACCCCTAATCTGCTGCCCCTAACACCGCCGACCCCTATATTATATTTATTAACCCCTAATCTGCCCCCCACAACGTCGCAGCCAGCTACCTACAATAATTAACCCCTAATCTGCCGAACGCAAAGCGCCGCCGCCTACGTTATCCTTATGTACCCCAATCTGCTGCCCCTAACACCGCCGACCCCTATATTATATTTATTAACCCCTAATCTGCCCCCCACAACGTCGCCTCCACCTGCCTACACTTATTAACCCCTAATCTGCCGACCGGAGCTCACCGCTATTCTAATAAATGTATTAACCCCTAAAGCTAAGTCTAACCCTAACACTAACACCCCCTAAATTAAATATAATTTACATCTAACGAAATTAATTAACTCTTATTAAATAAATTATTCCTATTTAAAGATAAATACTTTACTACCTGTAAAATAAATCCTAATATAGCTACAATATAAATTATAATTATATTATAGCTATTTTAGGATTTATATTTATTTTACAGGTAACTTTGTATTTATTTTAACCAGGTACAATAGCTATTAAATAGTTAAGAACTATTTAATAGCTAAAATAGTTAAAATAATTACAAATTTACCTGTAAAATAAATCCTAACCTAAGTTACAATTAAACCTAACACTACACTATCAATAAATTAATTAAATAAACTACCTACAATTACCTACAATTAACCTAACACTACACTATCAATAAATTAATTAAATACAATTCCTACAAATAAATACAATTAAATAAACTAGCTAAAGTACAAAAAATAAAAAAGAACTAAGTTACAAAAAATAAAAAAATATTTACAAACATAAGAAAAATATTACAACAATTTTAAACTAATTACACCTACTCTAAGCCCCCCAAAATAAAAAAATGCCCTACCCTATTCTAAATTACTAAAGTTCAAAGCTCTTTAACCTTACCAGCCCTGAACAGGGCCATTTGCGGGGCATGCCCCAAGAAGTTCAGCTCTTTTGCCTGTAAAAAAAAACATACAATACCCCCCCCCAACATTACAACCCACCACCCACATACCTCTAATCTAACCCAAACCCCCCTCAAATAAACCTAACACTAAGCCCCTGAAGATCATCCTACCTTGTCTTCACCTCACCAGGTATCACCGATCCGTCCTGGCTCCAAAATCTTCATCCAACCCAAGCGGGGGTTGGCGATCCATCATCCGGTGGCTGAAGAGGTCCAGAAGAGGCTCCAAAGTCTTCATCCTATCCGGGAAGAAGAGGCGATCCGGACCGGCAACCATCTTGATCCAAGCGGCATCTTCTATCTTCATCCGATGACGACCGGCTCCATCCTGAAGACCTCCACCGCGGACCCATCTTCTTCCGGCGACGTCCAACTGAAGAATGACGGTTCCTTTAAGGGACGTCATCCAAGATGGCGTCCCTCGAATTCCGATTGGCTGATAGGATTCTATCAGCCAATCGGAATTAAGGTAGGAATATTCTGATTGGCTGATAGAATCAGCCAATCAGAATCAAGTTCAATCCGATTGGCTGATCCAATCAGCCAATCAGATTGAGCTCGCATTCTATTGGCTGTTCCGATCAGCCAATAGAATGCGAGCTCAATCTGATTGGATCAGCCAATCGGATTGAACTTGATTCTGATTGGCTGATTCCATCAGCCAATCAGAATATTCCTACCTTAATTCCGATTGGCTGATAGAATCCTATCAGCCAATCGGAATTCGAGAGACGCCATCTTGGATGACGTCCCTTAAAGGAACCGTCATTCTTCAGTTGGACGTCGCCGGAAGAAGATGGGTCCGCGGTGGAGGTCTTCAGGATGGAGCCGGTCGTCATCGGATGAAGATAGAAGATGCCGCTTGGATCAAGATGGTTGCCGGTCCGGATCGCCTCTTCTTCCCGGATAGGATGAAGACTTTGGAGCCTCTTCTGGACCTCTTCAGCCACCGGATGATGGATCGCCAACCCCCGCTTGGGTTGGATGAAGATTTTGGAGCCAGGACGGATCGGTGATACCTGGTGAGGTGAAGACAAGGTAGGATGATCTTCAGGGGCTTAGTGTTAGGTTTATTTAAGGGGGGTTTGGGTTAGATTAGGGGTATGTGGGTGGTGGGTTGTAATGTTGGGGGGGGGTATTGTATGTTTTTTTTACAGGCAAAAGAGCTGAACGTCTTGGGGCATGCCCCGCAAAGGGCCCTGTTCAGGGCTAGTAAGGTAAAAGAGCTTTTAACTTTAGTAATTTAGAATAGGGTAGGGCATTTTTTATTTTGGGGGGCTTTGTTGTTTTATTAGGGGGCTTAGAGTAGGTGTAATTAGTTTCAAATTGTTGTATTATTTTTCTTATGTTTGTAGATATTTTTTTTATTTTTTGTAACTTAGTTCTTTTTTATTTTTTGTACTTTAGTTAGTTTATTTCATTGTAGTTATTTGTAGATATTGTATTTAACTAATGTATTGATAGTGTAGTGTTAGGTTTAATTGTAGGTAATTGTAGATATTGTATTTAATTAATTTAATGATAGTATAGTGTTAGGTTTAATTGTAACTTAGGTTAGGATTTATTTTACAGGTAATTTTGTAATTATTTTAACTAGGTAACTATTAAATAGTTCTTAACTATTTAATAGCTATTGTACCTGGTTAAAATAATTACAAAGTTGCCTGTAAAATAAATATTAATCCTAAAATAGCTACAATGTAATTATAATTTATATTGTAGCTATTTTAGGATTTATTTTACAGGTAAGTATTTATCTTTAAATAGGAATAATTTATTTAATAAGAGTTAATTAATTTCGTTAGATTAAAATTATATTTAATTTAGGGGGGTGTTAGTGTTAGGGTTAGACTTAGCTTTAGGGGTTAATGCATTTATTAGAATAGCGGTGAGCTCCGGTCGGCAGATTAGGGGTTAATAATTGAAGTTAGGTGTCGGCGATGTTAGGGAGGGCAGATTAGGGGTTAATACTATTTATTATAGGGTTAGTGAGGCGGATTAGGGCTTAATAACTTTATTATAGTAGCGCTCAGGTCCGGTCGGCAGATTAGGGGTTAATAAGTGTAGGCAGGTGGAGGCGACGTTGTGGGGGGCAGATTAGGGGTTAATAAATATAATATAGGGGTCGGCGATCTTAGGGCAGCAGATTAGGGATACATAGGGATAATGTAAGTAGCGGCGGTTTACGGAGCGGCAGATTAGGGGTTAATAATAATATACAGGGGTCAGCGATAGCGGGGGCGGCAGATTAGGGGTGTTTAGACTCGGGGTACATGTTAGAGTGTTAGGTGCAGACGTAGGAAGGGTTACCGCATAGCAAACAATGGGGCTGCGTTAAGAGCTGAACGCGGCTTTTTTGCAGGTGTTAGGTTTTTTTTTCAGCTCAAACAGCCCCATTGTTTCCTATGGGAGAATCGTGCACGAGCACGTTTTTGAGGCTGGCCGCTTGCGTAAGCAACTCTGGTATCGAGAGTTGAAGCTGCGTTAAAAATGATCTACGCTCCTTTTTTGGAGCCTAACGCAGCCTTTATGTGGACTCTCAATACCAGAGTTATTTTTATGGTGCGGCCAGAAAAAAGCCGGCGTTAGTTTTTCGGGTCGTTACCGACAAAACTCCAAATCTAGCCGACTGTTTCCATGAAATGCACCTGCTGACATCTCAAGGCAATAACCCCGCTACATATCTGTACCTAATTGGCATTAACTGATAACAACTGCAAAACAATACACTATATACTAACTTTTACGACAGTGGCAAACTTTGTTTGCAGACTAAAGTCCAAATAAGCTCCTCCAAATAAGACAAATGATGGGTGGAGTTTGTCTATATATACTATAATTGCGTTTGTAATCTCCGCCGGCAGTTGCGCATGCATCCTCAATGAAATGTTGGCAGTGCAAGGACAAAAAAGAATTCCCCTGGATGCAGCGTGGTTGGCAGCGCAAGGACAAAAGAATTCACCTGGATGCAGGGTGGTGAAAGAATCCACCAAAGGTGGATTCTCTTTCACCTCCCTTCCATTTTCAGAATCCACCGGAATACAGCGTAAGCTGCATCCCGGTGGATGCAGCAAAGGCAAACGGAGCATTACAAAAGCAACAACTAATCGCCCACATTAAAGTATTTTTTTTTTTAAAAACTGATAACCCGCATCAAGTATTTAAAAAAAAAAAAAAAAACACAGCCCGCACGAAATATAACAAAAAAACATAATTTATGTAAGAACTTACCTGATAAATTAATTTCTTTCATATTGGCAAGAGTCCATGAGCTAGTGACATATGGGATATACATTCCTACCAGGAGGGGCAATGTTTCCCAAACCTCAAAATGCCTATAAATACACCCCTCACCACACCCACAATTCAGTTTTACGAATAGCCAAGAAGTGGGGTGATAAGAAAGGAGCGAAAGCATCAAACAAGGAATTTGAATAATTTTGCTTTATACAAAAAAAATCATAACCACCACAAAAAGGGTTGGCATCATGGACTCTTGCCAATATGAAAGAAATGAATTTATCAGGTAAGTTCTTACATAAATTATGTTTTCTTTCATGTAATTGGCAAGAGTCCATGAGCTAGTGACGTATGGGATAGCAGATATCCAAGATGTGGAACTTCCACGCAAGAGTCACTAGAAAGGGAGGGATAAAATAAAGACAGCCAATTCCGCTGAAAAAATAATTCACAACCCAAATCAAAAAGTTTTAATCTTATAATGAAAAAAACTGAAATTATAAGCAGAAGAATCAAACTGAAACAGCTGCCTGAAGTACTTTTCTACCAAAAACTGCTTCAGAAGAAGAAAAAACATAAAAATGGTAGAATTTAGTAAAAGTATGCAAAGAAGACCAAGTTGCTGCTTTGCAAATCTGATCAACAGAAGCTTCATTTCTAAAAGCCCAGGAAGTAGAAACTGACCTAGTAGAATGAGCCGTAATACTTTGAGGCGGGGATTTACCCGACTCCACATAAGCATGATGAATCAAAGACTTTAACCAAGACGCCAAAGAAATGGCAGAAGCCTTCTGACCTTTCCTAGAACCAGAAAAGATAACAAATAGACTAGAAGTCTTTCTGAAAACTTTAGTAGCTTCAACATAATATTTCAAAGCTCTTACTACATCCAAAGAATGTAAAAATCTCTCCAGAGAATTCTTAGGATTAGGACACAATGAAGGGACAACAATTTCTCTACTAATGTTGTTAGAATTCACAACTTTAGGTAAAAAATTAAATGAAGTCTGCAACACCGCCTTATCCTGATGAAAAATCAGGAAAGGAGATTCACAAGAAAGAGCAGATAACTCAGAAACTCTTCTAGCAGAAGAGATGGCCAAAAGGAACAAAACTTTCAAAGAAAGTAATTTAATATCCAGAGAATGCATAGGTTCAAACGAAGGAGCCTGTAAAGCCCTCAGAACCAAATTAAGACTCCAAGGAGGGGAGATTGACTTAATAACAGGCTTAATACGAACAAAAGCCTGTACAAAACAATGAATATCAGGATTATTAGCAATCTTTCTGTGAAAAAGAACCGAAAGAGCAGAGATTTGTCCTTTCAAGGAACTTGCAGACAAACCTTTTTCCAAACCATCATGAAGAAACTGTAAAATTCTAGGAATTCTAAAAGAATGCCAAGAGAATTTATGAGAACACCAAGAAATGTAAGACTTCCAAACTCGGTAATAACTCTTTCTAGACACAGATTTACGAGCCTGTAACATAGTATTAATCACTGAATCAGAGAAACCTCTATGACTAAGTATTAAGCGTTGAATCTCCATACTTTCAAATTTAATGATTTGAGATCCTGATGGAAAAATGGGCCTTGAGATAGAAGGTCTAGCCTTAACGGAAATGTCCAAGGTTGGCAACTGGCCATCCGAACGAGATCCGCATACCAAAACCTGTGTGGCCATGCTGGAGCCACCAGCAGTACAAACAAACGCTCCATTAGGATTTTGGAAATCACTTTTGGAAGAAGAACTAGAGGCGGAAAGATATAAGCAGGTTGATAATTCAAAGGAAGTGACAACGCGTCCATCGCTTCCGCCTGAGGATCCCTGGATCTGGACAGATACCTGGGAAGTTTCTTGTTTAGATGAGAAGCCATCAGATCTATTTCTGGAAGTCCCCAGATTTGAACAATCTGAAGAAATAACTCTGGGTGAAGAGACCATTCGCCCGGATGTAACGTCTGGCGACTGAGATAATCTGCTTCCCAATTGTCTATACCTGGGATGTGAACCGCAGAGATTAGACAGGAGCTGGATTCCGCCCATTCAAGTATCCGAGATACTTCTTTCATAGCCTGAGGACTGTGAGTCCCACCTTGATGATTGACATACGCCACGGTTGTGACATTGTCTGTCTGAAAACAAATAAATGATTCTCTCTTCAGAAGAGGCCAGAACTGAAGACCTCTGAGAATCGCACAGAGTTCCAAAATGTTGATTGGTAATCTCGCCTCGGATTCCCAAACCCCCTGCGCTGTCAGAGATCCCCATACCGCTCCCCAACCTGAAAGACTCGCATCTGTTGAGATCAAAGTCCAGGTTGGACGAACAAAAGAGGCCCCTTGAATTAAACGATGGTGATCCAACCACCAAGTCAGAGAAGATCGAACATTGAGATTTAAGGATATTAATTGTGATATCTTTGTATAATCCCTGCACCATTGGTTCAGCATACAAAACTGGAGAGGTCTCATGTGAAAACTAGCAAAAGGGATCGCGGGGCAGTAGTCGTAATGAACAGAAGTGATTATATTGCTGAGGCTAAACGTCAGCTTCATAATACAGACGACTATGAAAAACTCCACAGGGATCCTACTAACATCTTTAAATCACAATTGAAACACATTTTGGATGATGGTAGGGAACAGGGTTTCCTGGATGATAAGACTGTTAAATATTTAGATGTACAATTTCCAAGGATCCCCTGTTTCCACCATTTCCCAAAAGTACACAAAAGCACTACACAAGTACAAGGCAGACCCATTGTGAGTGGGATCGACTCCCTTTTGGAGCACCTCTCACAGTGGGTCGATTCGATTTTACAACCTATGGTACTATCCCTAGTGTCATATGTTCGTGACACAAAACATATAATCAATATTCTGGAGACGTTTCAATGGAAGGATGAATACGCATGGTTAACCATAGATGCAGTAGCCCTTTATTCATCTATACCTCATACGCAAGGCCTGCAAGCAATTTCCTCCTTCCTCCAAAATCACAGCGACCTTTCCCCAGAGTTCCAAAATTTTGTCATCACTGTAATTGAGTTCCTTCTTACACACAATTTTTTCAGGTTTGAGGGAGAGTTCTATCTCCAGAGATGTGGCACGGCCATGGGAGCCAAGTTTGCTCCCTCGTACGCCAACCTCTACCTAGGTTGGTGGGAGCTGTGCCACATCTTTGGAGATGGGAATCCCTTCAAACAGGATATCAAATTTTACAGGAGGTACATCGATGACCTCCTCTTGGTATGGTCAGGCAGTCAGTCAGATGTGCCACTCTTTTTGGAATTTCTGAATTCTAACGATTTGAATCTAAAATTCACATATGAGGTACACAACACGCACATTAACTTTTTGGATCTCACTCTCACAGGTGCCCAGGACAGTGGTGTCTCCATGAGTGTGTATCGTAAACCCATATCTGGGAATACCCTGTTGCATGGCAACAGCAGTCATCCCATACAAATGAGATTCGCTGTTGCCAAGGGACAATTTACCAGATTAAAGAGAAATTGTTCTGACAGAGCTACCTATGACAAAGAAGCTGATTCTCTGTCAGCAAGACTTCGAGAAAGAGGGTATCCTTCACACGATGTTACAAGGGCTAAAAGGTCCCTTGAGCATATAGATAGGAAGACACTCTTACAAGATAAACCAAAGTGTGACAGGTCAAAATCGTCCCAAGGAGTGTACTTCGTTACACAGTTCAGCACAGAGTACAACAAAGTATGCAGCATAGTTAAAAAACACTTCGCCTTACTGGCTGCAGATGACAAACTAGTGACTACAGTTGAGAAGGGGCTTAAATGTTCCTATAGAAAAAGTAACACACTAGGGGGCATCCTAGCACCTACAGAACTTAAAAAGATTGAGACTAATCAAAGCTCTTGGTTGAGACACTTTGGGGTGTTCAAATGTGGTAGCAGACGTTGTAAACCCTGTGACTTTGTTCAGGTCACCAATAATTTTACGTCTTATATTACTGGCCAAACATTTGACATCAAAACCTGTCTCAATTGTACAGCTAGCAATGTCATATATCTCATTTCTTGCACCGAATGCCATCTGCAGTATGTAGGACTCACCTCTAGGGATATGAACTCCAGATTTAGGGAACATTTGTCATCTTTTAACATAGGAAAAGCCACTACTCCGTTGGTACTCCATTTCTATGGTAAACATGGCAATAATCTTAGATCATTGAAATGGTGCATCATTGAAAAAGTTGTTCTGCCTAGTAGAGGTGGTAACCTCAGCAAACTACTGGCCAAACGAGAGGCATTCTGGATGTTTAAACTTGACACCAGAATACCTAAAGGACTTAACTCCAGGTATGATTTAATAAATTACTGGGAATAATTCCAGTTCTTTGTTATCTCCCCTGGGTTTGAATGCCTCACTTATAGATAGCCTTTTTGCTCGCCATTTTTTCATACCTTTTTTCTTCTTTTTTCATCACACTATATCAGGTTAGATACAGATGATATATCTAGTTCACTATTTAGTTAGTTTTTTGAACTTTATCTATTGTTTCGTTTTGCGAATATACATTCCATATTATATATCATTATGTACACTTCGTGTATGCTCGCACTAGCAGTCCTGATTCCTTTGATGATTATTTTATTGCAAGTCATACTCGCAGATTTAGTAGGTACTGACATTTGTTTAGCATTATAGTTTTGTGGATATTTAGAGCATATCACTCTCTTGTATTATCAGTACCTTTGTCTCATCTTTCCCCTATTTCATTACATTCAGTGTTTTGTCCTTAAATCATCTTATCTTAGTTTATGCTCTAAACATCTTTTGAATTGTTTTTTGCATATATAAGGTTTTTTGCAATCATTCATTGTATATATGCCAGTTGTGATATTGTTATTTGCTTCTCTAACACTATATTCAGTCTATGACACTTCCAAGCGGGCGGGTTGTTTTTCTTTTAAATTTTCTTTTAACCAATGAGAATCAACCTAAGGTGTTAAGTGCACCTGTCAGGCCCAGCACCTGTATGCTATGATTAAGGCTTCACAGCCGAAACGCGTAAGCCCTGGTGCTGCGCCTGCAATCGTGTCTATCTGCTTTTGTTGTTTTAATGAAGTATCAATAAATTTGTTAAATTTTACCGGAGCATCCAGTACTCTTTTTTCCTGATGTTCATTTCTCCAGACTCACTGGTTTGCTGCCGCTCCTGAGTTCCTCCAGTCCCTCTTTGCAACTGCCCTACCCCCCCTCCTCTAAGTTGCCGCTGCTGCAGATTTACCCGCTGCACATCATAAGTTGCCGCTGCTGCAGATTTACCCGCTGCACATCATCGGATTTCCTATCCCTCCTATATACTCACACGGAGGTGGATACAGAGGTGAATGCCGATCTAGATGCTGCCATTCCTCGGAAGTTTACACAGACTCGGAACCAGCTATCGACTGCACAGCGACTTCATCACATACCGTTTAGCACGAGTCAGCCGACAGCAGTTCGTTTTTGGAGAGCTGAGGAACCACCAGTTTGAGGTGAGTCTGGCATATGACATGCCAGTGTTCCCATTGTCTCCTACGATATCTACATATTTACCTAACGCTGACACCTGCCTATATGCGAGTGTGTATCTAAAGTGACTTTATCCATTTGTTGTTTGGGGTTTTTGGGCAGTTGCATTGTGCAACGATTATTGCTGTATATACTACGTTAGTGTGACTCACCTGACTGTCATCTTCCTCTGCCTATATTGTGTTCTCTCAGGTACTACTGGAGGTACCTTTAGGATACAGCAGGTGAAGTTTTCTCACACTTGGGACTTTTTGAGAACTCTATTACTTTATAAACATGGAGAACCAACTGTCTAATACTAGTCAAGCAAATATAAACAGAGATTTCTTCTCACTAATGCCTGCAACAGCCAGGAGTAATCATCAGTCTGATTACGAACAGATCTTTTCAGACAGCAAGGAAGTTCTTTCACTCAGTTCTCTTTTTGAATTAATGGAATCCTTACTCCTAAAAGAGTGCAAAGTACAATGGGATGTATGGGCCTTCGATAAATATATGCAAGAAGGTATGATACCCAGAGGACTGAGAGTCTATAAATTTCCTTCCTTTGATGTGGATACCAGCGACAAAGAATTCGTAAAAGATTGGAATGAGGTCCTTTCCGAATGCTCTTCCCGACTGATGATGATGCTAAGGAGCTATAAATCTAAACAACTGGACACTATCAAAAAAGAGATCATGGACTTACAAGTGGAAATGGACAAACGTATTTCAGACCCTCAGTTTGCTAAATTTGACTCTATTCTCAGGGGCATGGTAGCAAGAGGCAAGAGCTTAATAATGGAGAATAAGCACTCCAAATTTTTAAGAGATCGCTCTGATTATCAGAGTGACTCTGTATACATTTGGAACCGTAAGCAAAGGGGAGAGTACAGACGTAATCAATTCCCCTCAGGCACACGGAGGGGCAACAGAGGACGTAGAAGACATAGATCTAATTCCAGAAATGTCTCTTTCTCAAGTAGCGATAATGATGGCTCCTCAGATGAGGGTAATAAACTCTCTACGTCTGCTGCTGCCCCTCCTACGACTAGCGATATTCCTATTGCTCAAAATATGCCCTCTATTCCTACAGGCATACTCAAGAACAAACAGACATATACCCCAGCCCCTGAAAATGTACCCATAGTGAGACATAAAGAGCAACACTCACAAGAATACACTAATAATCGATATACCACAACAAATATGCCTAACGTTCCCCCTACTACAGTTACACCAAGTACCAGTCTAGCCTCCAATGATCTGGAACAGGTTTTTCCACAGGCCCTAGATCAAACACACAATGGAGGATCGACCAAAGTCGGTCAAGCCAGATACCCACGCAGGGGGAACAAGCCACTGAGCAAATACAAATGATTACAAATGTCATTAATCTTTCATCTGTGAATTTGACATCACAACAACATTCTGTTTTAGCTTTAGGCTTAGGCTTCTCACCTACGAGCAATTTTAATCTTTTTCAAACACTTATAGATGTAAATCGTCTCATAAGAAACCTGACCCTGAAAAAACATTTTTTCAGTACACATACTGCGTCAGTTGAACGAGCTACATCTATACCATTCATGACTAATAACATCAGTGATTTTGCAGAAATGTGTGACGTAGTTGCCCTTCAAACCCTAGCAACTGAGTCTAGCACAGATACAGATTTCACCAACAGAGGTACCACACTCATGGAGAAATCCAATTTCTATCCTATTATGAGTAGAGGCCAAATTTTAGAAACTTACCAACAGAGAGTTGAGATGGACTTAATTAAGCTTCAAAAAGAAACCAAGAAAGTTAAACAAAATCTTACACTTAAACAGAAAAATGCCCTAGCTGAACTTAGGGGTAACAATCAGATAGTCATACGCCCCGCCGATAAAGGCGGGGCAGTAGTCGTAATGAACAGGAGTGATTATATTGCTGAGGCTAAACGTCAGCTTCATAATACAGACGACTATGAAAAACTCCACAGGGATCCTACTAACATCTTTAAATCACAATTGAAACACATTTTGGATGATGGTAGGGAACAGGGTTTCCTGGATGATAAGACTGTTAAATATTTAGATGTACAATTTCCAAGGATCCCCTGTTTCCACCATTTCCCAAAAGTACACAAAAGCACTACACAAGTACAAGGCAGACCCATTGTGAGTGGGATCGACTCCCTTTTGGAGCACCTCTCACAGTGGGTCGATTCGATTTTACAACCTATGGTACTATCCCTAGTGTCATATGTTCGTGACACAAAACATATAATCAATATTCTGGAGACGTTTCAATGGAAGGATGAATACGCATGGTTAACCATAGATGCAGTAGCCCTTTATTCATCTATACCTCATACGCAAGGCCTGCAAGCAATTTCCTCCTTCCTCCAAAATCACAGCGACCTTTCCCCAGATTTCCAAAATTTTGTCATCACTGTAATTGAGTTCCTTCTTACACACAATTTTTTCAGGTTTGAGGGAGAGTTCTATCTCCAGAGATGTGGCACGGCCATGGGAGCCAAGTTTGCTCCCTCGTACGCCAACCTCTACCTAGGTTGGTGGGAGCTGTGCCACATCTTTGGAGATGGGAATCCCTTCAAACAGGATATCAAATTTTACAGGAGGTACATCGATGACCTCCTCTTGGTATGGTCAGGCAGTCAGTCAGATGTGCCACTCTTTTTGGAATTTCTGAATTCTAACGATTTGAATCTAAAATTCACATATGAGGTACACAACACGCACATTAACTTTTTGGATCTCACTCTCACAGGTGCCCAGGACAGTGGTGTCTCCATGAGTGTGTATCGTAAACCCATATATCTGGGAATACCCTGTTGCATGGCAACAGCAGTCATCCCATACAAATGAGATTCGCTGTTGCCAAGGGACAATTTACCAGATTAAAGAGAAATTGTTCTGACAGAGCTACCTATGACAAAGAAGCTGATTCTCTGTCAGTAAGACTTCGAGAAAGAGGGTATCCTTCACACGATGTTACAAGGGCTAAAAGGTCCCTTGAGCATATAGATAGGAAGACACTCTTACAAGATAAACCAAAGTGTGACAGGTCAAAATCGTCCCAAGGAATGTACTTCGTTACACAGTTCAGCACAGAGTACAACAAAGTATGCAGCATAGTTAAAAAACACTTCGCCTTACTGGCTGCAGATGACAAACTAGTGACTACAGTTGAGAAGGGGCTTAAATGTTCCTATAGAAAAAGTAACACACTAGGGGGCATCCTAGCACCTACAGAACTTAAAAAGATTGAGACTAATCAAAGCTCTTGGTTGAGACACTGTGGGATGTTCAAATGTGGTAGCAGACGTTGTAAACCCTGTGACTTTGTTCAGGTCACCAATAATTTTACGTCTTATATTACTGGCCAAACATTTGACATCAAAACCTGTCTCAATTGTACAGCTAGCAATGTCATATATCTCATTTCTTGCACCGAATGCCATCTGCAGTATGTAGGACTCACCTCTAGGGATATGAACTCCAGATTTAGGGAACATTTGTCATCTTTTAACATAGGAAAAGCCACTACTCCGTTGGTACTCCATTTCTATGGTAAACATGGCAATAATCTTAGATCATTGAAATGGTGCATCATTGAAAAAGTTGTTCTGCCTAGTAGAGGTGGTAACCTCAGCAAACTACTGGCCAAACGAGAGGCATTCTGGATGTTTAAACTTGACACCAGAATACCTAAAGGACTTAACTCCAGGTATGATTTAATAAATTACTGGGAATAATTCCAGTTCTTTGTTATCTCCCCTGGGTTTGAATGCCTCACTTATAGATAGCCTTTTTGCTCGCCATTTTTTCATACCTTTTTTCTTCTTTTTTCATCACACTATATCAGGTTAGATACAGATGATATATCTAGTTCACTATTTAGTTAGTTTTTTTGAACTTTATCTATTGTTTCGTTTTGCGAATATACATTCCATATTATATATCATTATGTACACTTCGTGTATGCTCGCACTAGCAGTCCTGATTCCTTTGATGATTATTTTATTGCAAGTCATACTCGCAGATTTAGTAGGTACTGACATTTGTTTAGCATTATAGTTTTGTGGATATTTAGAGCATATCACTCTCTTGTATTATCAGTAACTTTGTCTCATCTTTCCCCTATTTTATTACATTCAGTGTTTTGTCCTTAAATCATCTTATCTTAGTTTATGCTCTAAACATCATTTGAATTGTTTTTTGCATATATAAGGTTTTTTGCAATCATTCATTGTATATATGCCAGTTGTGATATTGTTATTTGCTTCTCTAACACTATATTCAGTCTATGACACTTCCAAGCGGGCGGGTTGTTTTTCTTTTAAATTTTCTTTTAACCAATGAGAATCAACCTAAGGTGTTAAGTGCACCTGTCAGGCCCAGCACCTGTATGCTATGATTAAGGCTTCACAGCCGAAACGCGTAAGCCCTGGTGCTGCGCCTGCAATCGTGTCTATCTGCTTCTCCATGATTTTGTTGTTTTAATGAAGTATCAATAAATTTGTTAAATTTTACCGGAGCATCCAGTACTCTTTTTTCCTGATGTTCATTTCTCCAGACTCACTGGTTTGCTGCCGCTCCTGAGTTCCTCCAGTCCCTCTTTGCAACTGCCCTACCCCCCCTCCTCTAAGTTGCGCTGCTGCAGATTTACCCGCTGCACATCATAAGTTGCCGCTGCTGCAGATTTACCCGCTGCACATCATCGGATTTCCTATCCCTCCTATATACTCACACGGAGGTGGATACAGAGGTGAATGCCGATCTAGATGCTGCCATTCCTCGGAAGTTTACACAGACTCGGAACCAGCTATCGACTGCACAGCGACTTCATCACATACCGTTTAGCACGAGTCAGCCGACAGCAGTTCGTTTTTTGAGAGCTGAGGAACCACCAGTTTGAGGTGAGTCTGGCATATGACATGCCAGTGTTCCCATTGTCTCCTACGATATCTACATATTTACCTAACGCTGACACCTGCCTATATGCGAGTGTGTATCTAAAGTGACTTTATCCATTTGTTGTTTGGGGTTTTTGGGCAGTTGCATTGTGCAACGATTATTGCTGTATATACTACGTTAGTGTGACTCACCTGACTGTCATCTTCCTCTGCCTATATTGTATACTTCTTTCATAGCCTGAGGACTGTGAGTCCCACCTTGATGATTGACATACGCCACGGTTGTGACATTGTCTGTCTGAAAACAAATAAATGATTCTCTATTCAGAAGAGGCCAGAACTGAAGACCTCTGAGAATCGCACAGAGTTCCAAAATGTTGATTGGTAATCTCGCCTCGGATTCCCAAACCCCCTGCGCTGTCAGAGATCCCCATACCGCTCCCCAACCTGAAAGACTCGCATCTGTTGAGATCACAGTCCAGGTTAGACGAACAAAAGAGGCCCCTTGAATTAAACGATGGTGATCCAACCACCAAGTCAGAGAAGATCGAACATTGAGATTTAAGGATATTAATTGTGATATCTTTGTATAATCCCTGCACCATTGGTTCAGCATACAAAACTGGAGAGGTCTCATGTGAAAACTAGCAAAAGGGATCGCGTTCGATGCAGCAGTCATGAGACCTAGAATTTCCATGCACAAAGCTACCGAAGGGAATGATTGAGACTGAAGGTTTCGACAAGCTGAAACCAATTTCAGACGTCTCTTTTCTGTTACAGACAAAGTCGTGGACACTGAATCTATTTGGAAACCCAAAAAGGTTACCCTTGTCTGAGGAATCAAGGAACTCTTTGGTAAACTGATCCTCCAACCATGTCTTTGAAGAAACAACACAAGTTGATTCGTATGAGATTCTGCAGAATGTAAAGACTGAGCAAGTACCAAGATATCATCCAAATAAAGAAATACCGCAATACCCTGCTCTCTGATTACAGAGAGAAGGGCACCGAGAACCTTTGAAAAGATCATTGGAGCTGTTGCTAGGCCAAAAGGAAGAGCAACAAACTGGTAATGCTTGTCTAGAAAAGAGAATCTCAGGAACCGATAGTGGTCTGGATGAATTGGAATATGAAGATATGCATCCTGTAAGTCTACTGAAGACATATAATGCCCTTGCTGAACAAAATGCAGAATAGTCCTTATAGTCATTATTTTGAATGTTGGTATCCTTACATAACGATTCAATATTTTTAGATCTGGTCTGAAAAGAATTCTCCTTCTTTGGTACAATGAACAGATTTGAGTAAAACCCCAGACCCCGTTACCAGAACTGGAACTGGCACAATTAGAAAGGATTCAAGCTTCCTATCGAAAGGATCCTTAAAAGAAGTACTATCCGCCGTAGGAATAGTAGTACGTTTAGCAAGAGTAGAGATAGCCCCATCAACTTTGGGGATTTTTTCCCAAAACTCCAATCTATCAGATGGCAAAGGGTACAATTTCTTAAACCTTGGAGAAGGAGTAAATATAGTACCCAGACTGTTCCATTCCCTAGAAATTACTTCTGAAATAGCATCAGGAACTGGAAAAACTTCTGGAATAACTACATGAGGTTTAAAAACTGAATTTAAACGCTTATTAGTTTTAATATCAAGAGGACTAGACTCCTCCATATCTAATGCAATCAACACTTCTTTAAGTAAAGAACGAATAAACTCCATCTTAAACAAATATGAAGATTTATCAGTGTCAATATCTGAGGTAGAATCTTCTGAACCAGATAGATCCTCATCAGAAATAGATAAGTCAGAATGATGGCGGTCATTTAAAAATTCATCTGAAATATGAGAAGTTTAAATAGACCTTTTACGTTTACTAGAAGGAGGAATAACAGACAGAGCCTTCCGAATAGAATTAGAAACAAATTCTCTTACATTAACAGGAACATCCTGAACATTAGATGTTAAAGGAACAACAACAACAGGTAATGGATTATTACTAATGGAAATATTATCCGCGTTAGATAGTTTATCATGACAACTAACACAAACTACAGCCGGAGGAACAGTTACCAAAAGTTTACAACAAATGCACTTAGCTTTGGTAGAACCAACATCAGGCAGCGTCTTTCCAGAAGTAGATTCTGATCCAGGGTCAGGTAGTGACATCTTGCAATATGTAATAGAAAAAAACAACATATAAAGCAAAATTCCTTAAATGACAGTTTCAGGAATGGGAAAAAATGCAAAACAAAACAAGCCTCTAGCAACCAGAAGCAACTAAAAAGTGAGACTGAAATAATGTGAAAAAAACTGGCGCCAAGTATGATGCCCACATTTTATGGCGCCAAGTATGACGCCCACATTTTTTGGCGCCAAGTATGACGCCCACATTTTTTGGCGCCAAAAACGTCTGCAACAAACATGGGTCAAAAATGACGCAACTACGTGAAAACTTCCGGCGTCAACTATGACGCCGGAAATGACGATATTTTCGTGACAAAAAAGTCTTGCGCCAAAAATGAAGCAATAAATTGTAGCATTTTCTGCACCCGCGAGCCTAACAGCCTACAATCTAGAAGAAAACAGTCAATTGAAAATTTTAAAGGTAAGAAAAATATTTATTCATATGCATTTTCCCAAAAAATTAAACTGACAGTCTGAAAGAAGGAACACTGATTATCCTGAATCATGGCAAATATAAGTTTAAAACATATATTTAGAACTTTACATATAAAGTGCCCAACCATAGCTTAGAGTGTCATGAATAAAATAAGACTTACTTACCCTAAGACACTCATCTACATATAGTAGATAGCCAAACCAGTACTGAAACGAGAATCAGTAGAGGTAATGGTATATAAGAGTATATCGTCGATCTGAAAAGGGAGGTAGGAGAAGAAATCTCTACGACCGATAACAGAGAACCTATGAAATAGATCCCCTAGAAGAAGACCATGGTATTCAAATAGGCAATACTCTCTTCACATCCCTCTGACATTCACTGCACTCTGAGAGGAAAACCGGGCTTCAGCCTGCTGCGAAGCGCATATCAACGTAGAAATCTAGCACAAACTTACTTCACCACCTCCATGGGAGGCAAAATTTGTAAAACTGAATTGTGGGTGTGGTGAGGGGTGTATTTATAGGCATTTTGAGGTTTAGGAAACTTTGTCCCTCCTGGTAGAAATGTATATCCCATACGTCACTAGCTCATGGACTCTTGCCAATTACATGAAAGAAATAAAAAAATCCTACACAGCAAAAAAAACCACATTGCTATATACCTAATTTCCCTATTAACCCCTAAACCGAAAAACTCCCATATCACAATAAACCTAATTAACTTATTAACCCTTTAAACCACCAAAAACCAAAACACAAATTACTATCTAAATAACCCAAGTACCCTAACCTATCACCCCCTAACCTAACACCCCATTAAATAAACACAAATTACCTAAACTAATACATTCTAAAGTTACAAAAAAATAAAAAAGACTAAGTTTACAAAAAATAAAAAAGGCTAACATTACAGAAAATAAAAAAATCAAAATTAAGAAATTTAACAAAAGTAAACCTAATCCCCAAGAAAATAAAAAAGCCCCCCCCCCCCCCAAAAAAAAATAAAACACCCTCTACTCAAAGAATAAACTACCAGTGCAGGGCATTGCCCCAAGATAATGAGCTCTTTTTCAAAAAATATACAAAGTCCCACCTAACATTAAACCCCCCCACCCCCCAAAATAAAAGAACCAAACACTAAAAAAAACTAAACTACCCATTGCCCTGAAAAGGGCATTTGTTTGGGCATTGCCCTAAAAAAGGGCATTTAGCTCTTTTACTGCCCCATCCCTAATCTAAATAAAACAAACCCCCCCAAAAAACCCTTAAAAAAATCCAAAGTCTAACCCCCAGGTTGGTACTCACGGTTCATGAAGTCCGGCGGAGAAGGTCCTGTTCTAGGTGGTGAATTCTTCTTCTTCTTCGAAGAACATCTTGCAATAAGCGGAGCTGAAGACTGAAGACCGGCAACCCTGTAACTGAAGACCGGCGACCGCGGAGCCATGGAGCGTGGAGGATCCTCTTCGTACGATCTCCGCCGTACACTGAATAGTGAATTCAAGGTACGCGATTAAAGATGGCGTCCCTTGAATTCCTTCTGGCTGATTTGATTCTTCCAATTTAAATCAGCCAATAGGATGAAAGCTACTCAAATCCAATAGGAATTCATGGGACACCATCTTTAATCGCGTACCTTGAATTCACTATTCAGTGTACGGCTGAGATCGCACAAAGAGGATACTCCACGCTCCATAGCTCCGCGGTCGCCGGTTTTCAGTTCCAGGGTTTGCCGGTCTTCAGTTCTGCTGTCTTCAGTAGCGCTCCGTGCAGGATGTTCCTGGAAGAAGAAGAGGTTGCGCTTGGAAGAAAACTTCACCGCCTGGAACAGGACCTTCTCCGCCGGACTTCAGGAACCCTCAGTACCAACCTGGGGGTTAGATTTAGTATTTATTAAGGTTTTTCTTGGGGGGGTTGTTTTATTTAGATTAGGGATGGGCAGTAAAAGAGCTAAATGCCCTTTTAAGGGCAATTCCCAAACAAATGCCTTTTCAGGGCAATGGGTAGTTTAGTGTAAGGTTCTTTTATTTTGGGGGGTGGGGGGGTTAATGTTAGGTGGGACTTTGTATATATTTTGTAAAAGAGCTGATTATCTTGGGGCAATGCCCTGCAAAAAACAGAATTTATGCTTACCTGATAAATTACTTTCTCTTGAGGTGTTATCCAGTCCACGGCTTCATCCTTTACTTGTGGGATATTCTCATTCCCTACAGGAAGTGGCAAAGAGAGCACACAGCAGAGCTGTCCATATAGCTCCCCCTCTAGCTCCGCCCAACAGTCATTCGACCGAAGGTTAGGAGAAAAAGGAGAAACCATAGGGTGCAGTGGTGACTGTAGTTAAAACAAAAATTTTTTTTACCTGACAAATGCCAGGGCGGGCCGTGGACTGGATACACCGCAAGAGAAAGTAATTTATCAGGTAAGCATAAATTCTGTTTTCTCTTGCAAGGTGTATCCAGTCCACGGCTTCATCCTTTACTTGTGGGATACCAATACCAAAGCTTTAGGACACGGATGAAGGGAGGGAACAAGACAGGTACCTTAAACGGAAGGCACCACTGCTTGCAAAACCTTTCTCCCAAAAATAGCCTCCGAAGAAGCAAAAGTATCGAATTTGTAAAATTTGGCAAAAGTATGAAGTGAAGACCAAGTCGCTGCCTTACAAATCTGTTCAACAGAAGCCTCATTTTTAAAAGCCCAAGTTGAAGCCACAGCTCTGGTAGAATGAGCAGTAATTCGTTCAGGAGGCTGCTGGCTAGCAGTCTCGTAAGCCAACCTGATGATGCTTTTCAGCCAAAAGGAAAGAGAGGTAGCAGTCGCTTTCTGACCTCTCCTCTTACCAGAATAGACAACAAACAAGGATGATGTTTGTCTGAAATCTTTAGTTGCTTGTAAATAGAATTTTAAAGCACGAACCACATCAAGATTGTGTAGCAGGCGTTCCTTTTTAGACGATGGGTTAGGACACAGAGAAGGAACTATTATTTCCTGGTTAATGTTCTTGTTAGAAACAACCTTAGGAAGAAAACCAGGTTTGGTACGCAACACAACCTTATCTGCGTGAAACACCAGGTAAGGTGAATCACACTGTAAAGCAGACAATTCTGAAACTCTTCGAGCAGAAGATATAGCTACCAAAAACAAAAATTTCCAAGATAATAACTTAATATCTATGGAATGTAAAGGTTCAAACGGAACCCCTTGAAGAACTGAAAGAACTAGATTTAGACTCCATGGCGGAGCCACAGGTTTATAAACAGGCTTGATTCTGACTAGTGCCTGAACAAACGCTTGAACGTCTGGTACCTCTGCCAGACGATTGTGCAAGAGAATAGACAGAGCAGATATCTGTCCCTTTAAGGAACTAGCTGACAATCCTTTCTCCAATCCTTCTTGGAGAAACGATAATATGGATTCACACCAACAAAGATATTTTCCCCATATCTTATGGTAGATTTTCCTGGTGACAGGTTTTCTAGCCTGAATCAGAGTATCTATAACTGGCTCAGAGAAACCACGCTTTGATAGAATTAAGCGTTCAATCTCCAAGCAGTCAGTTGCAGAGAAACTAGATTTGGATGCTTGAATGGACCCTATATTAGAAGGTCCTGCCGCAATGGCAGTGTCCATGGTGGAACAGATGACATGTCCATTAGGTCTACATACAAAGTCCTGCGTGGCCACGCAGGCGCTATCAGAATCACCGAAGCCTTCTCCTGCTTGATTCTGGCTACCAGACGAGGGAGAAGGGGAAACGGTGGAAAGACATAAGCCAGATTGAAGGACCAAGGCGCTGCTAGAGCATCTATCAATACCGCCTTGGGGTCCCTGGACCTGGATCCGTATAGAGGAAGTTTGGAGTTCTGACGGGACGCCATCAGATCCAACTCTGGAGTGCCCCATAGCTGAGTCAGCTGAGCAAAAACCTCCGGGTGGAGTTCCCACTCCCCCGGGAGAAAAGTCTGACGACTTAGAAAATCCGCTTCCCAGTTGTCCACTCCTGGGATGTGAATTGCTGAGAGATGGCAGGAGTGATCCTCCGCCCACCTGATTATTTTGGATACTTCCTTCATCGCTAAGGAACTCTTCGTTCCCCCCTGATGATTGATGTAAGCTACAGTCGTGATGTTGTCCGACTGAAATCTGATGAATTTGGCCGCATCTAGTTGAGGCCATGCCTGAAGCGTATTGAATATCGCTCTCAGTTCCAAAATGTTTATCGGGAGAAGAGATTCTTCCCGAGACCATAGGCCCTGAGCTTTCAGGGAGTCCCAGACTGCGCCCCAGCCTAACAGGCTGGCATCGGTCATTAAAATGATCCATTCTGGTCTGCGGAAACATGTTCCCTGAGACAGATGATCCTGAGACAACCACCAGAGAAGAGAGTCTCTGGTCCAATTGTATCTGAGGAGACAAATCTGCGTAATCCCCATTCCACTGTTTGAGCATGCACAGTTGCAGTGGTCTGAGATGTATTCAAGCAAAAGGGACTATGTCCATTGCCGCTACCATTAATCCGATTGCCTCCATGCACTGAGCTATAGATGGATGAGGAATGGAATGAAGTACTCGGCAAGTAGTTAAAATCTTTAACTTTCTGACCTCCGTCAGAAATATTTTCATTTCTACCGAATCTATTAGTGTTCCCAGGAAGGGAACCCTTGTGACCGGGGACAGAGAACTCTTTTCAATGTTCACCTTCTACCCGTGAGACCTTAGAAAGGCCAGTACAATCTCTGTGTGAGCCTTGGCTCTGGGAAAAAACGACGCCTGAATTAGGATGTCGTCTAGATAAGGCGCTACTGCTATGCCCCGCGGTCTTAGCACAGCCAGAAGGGAACCTAGCACCTTTATGAAAATTCTGGGAGCAGTCGCCAAACCGAAGGGAAGAGCCACAAACTGGTAATGCTTGTCCAGAAAAGCGAACCTGAGAAACTGGTGATGATCTTTGTGGATAGGAATATGTATGTACGCATCCTTTAAATCCACGGTAGTCATATATTGACCTTCCTGGATCATTGGTAAGATCGTTCGAATGGTCTCCATCTTGAATGATGGGACTCTGAGGAATTTGTTTAGAATTTTTAGATCCAGGATTGGTCTGAAAGTTCCTTCTTTTTTGGGAACCACAAACAGGTTTGAGTAAAAGCCCGTTTCTTGTTCTGCAATTGGAACTGAACATATCACTCCCATCGCGAGTAGATCTTCTACACAGCGTAAGAACGCCTCTTTCTTTATCTGGTCTGAAGACAGACGAGAAATGTGGAACCTTCCCCTTGGAGGGGAGTCCTTGAATTCTAGAAGATATCCCTGAGCAACTATCTCTAATGCCCAGGGATCGGGAACATCTCTTGCCCAGGCCTGAGCGAAAAGAGAAAGTCTGCCCCCTACTAGATCCGGTCCCGGATCGGGGGCTACCCCTTCATGCTGTCTTGGTAGCAGCTGCAGGCTTTTTGGCCTGTTTACCCATGTTCCAGCCCTGGTAAGGCTTCCAGGTTGCCTTGGGCTGTGAAGCGTTACCCTCTTGATTTGCAGCTGTAGAGGCTGAAGCTGGACCGCTCCTGAAGTTACGAAAGGAACAAAAATTAGCTTTGTTTCTAGCCTTAAAGGGTTTGTCCTGAGGAAGAGCATGGCCCTTTCCCCCGGTGATTTCTGAAATAATCTCTTTCAATTCTGGCCCGAAAAGGGTCTTCCCCTTGAAAGGGATATTTAACAATTTAGATTTTGACAACACATCGGCCGACCATGACTTGAGCCAAAGCGCTCTGCGCGCCATTATGGCGAAACCTGAATTTTTTGCCGCTAACTTAGCTAATTGCAAGGCGGCATCCGTGATAAAAGAATTAGCCAGCTTTAGAACCTTAATTCTATCCATAATTTCGTCATTTTAAATAATCGATTGCCCTGTAACAGTGTCCACCAGCCTATTGAACCCTGTTAAGTAAGCCTTCCTTCTATACTGAGTCTCAGAACATGGCTTACCTTCCCCACATGGGGATTCTTGTCAGTCTTCTAGCATTACCGAGTCTTGTCTAGAAAAAGATGACTGAACATACCTTACAGCAGTTAAGCCTGCAAACTGTTCCCCCCAACTGAAGTTTTCTGGTACTCCTCAGTCCTATGTGGGAACAGCAATGGATTTTAGTTACAACATGCTAAAATCATTTTCCTCTCAGCAGAATTCTTCATCACATTTCTGCTACAGAGTAAATAGTACAAACCGGTACCATTTAAAAATAACAAACTCTTGATTGAAGATATAAAACTACAAATCTAACACCACATTCACTTTACCCTCCCGCAGAGTGGCCCTGCTGTCAGAGCCGGCAAAGGGAATGACTGGGGGGCGGAGCTAGAGGGGGAGCTATATGGACAGCTCTGCTGTGTGCTCTCTTTGCCACTTCCTGTAGGGAATGAGAATATCCCACAAGTAAAGGATGAAGCCGTGGACTGGATACACCTTGCAAGAGAAAGCCCTTTTAAGGGCTACTGGTAGTTTATTCTTAGAGTAGGGGGTGTTTTTATTTTGGGGGGGTCTTTTTGATTTTCATAGGGATTAGGTTTAATTTTGTTAAATTTGGAAATTTGATTTTTTTATTTTCTGTAATGTAAGCCTTTTTTATTTCTTTTGTATTTTTTATTTTTTGTAACTTTAGAATGTATTAGTTTAAGTAATGTGGGTTTATTTAATGGGGTGTTAGGTTAGGGGTTGTTAGGTTTAGCATTGGTTTGTGCTAAATCTTAAATAACTTTCTGCGCCTGAACACAGGGTTATCTATATGGCCCACGTGTACTTTCTGTCTTTGTGTTGAAAAGAGATTTAAAAAGCATGTGATAAGAGGCAGCCCTCGAAGGCTTAAAAATTGGCATATGAGCCTACCTAGGTTTAGTTTAAACTAAGAATACCAAGAGAGAAAAGCAAATTTGATGATAAAAGTAAATTGGAAAGTTGATTAAAATTAAAAGTCCTATCTGAATAATGAAAGTTTAATTTATACTAGACTGTCCCTTTAAGTACTCTGCAAATTGTCTGTGCCATCTACATATAAAACTCAGTTACAGTTAGCCATTAAAGGGACAGTGCATACCTTGGGATTCTAATATAAAATATTTAGTTAAAGAGACAGTTTACTCAAAAAAATTATCACCTTTAATTTGTTCACAATGATACACTTTACCTGCTGGAGTGTATTAAATTGTTTTAAAGTATTTCCTTTACACTAATATTGGTATTTTAAATAGTTGATGTAGCCTGTGGTATCCCCACCTATTCTAAAAGTTTATTGCCTTAGGTCCAAGCAACAGATAAGCTGTGTAAAACAGCCAGCACAATAAATTACACTCCCAGCGGGGTATAGAAGAGATAAGGAAATGAAATGTTAATTTTCCATTGTTCTCTCCATGTATTGGTCTGTGGTTTACGGAGACAGACATTTTTTTCTTTTGTGATTCAGGTAGAGCATGCAATTTTAAGCAACTTTCTAATTTACTCCTATTATCATTTTTCTTCAATCTCTTGCTATCTTTATTTGAAAAAGAAGGCATCTAAGCTTTTTGTTTGGTTTAGACCCCTGGACAGCGCTTTTTTTTTTATTGGTGGATGAATTTATCCACCAATCAGCAAGGACACCAAAAATGGACCGGCATCAAAACTTACATTCTTGCATTTCAAATAAAGATATCAAGAGAATGAAGAAATTTTGATAATAGGAGTAAATTAGAAAGTTGCTTAAAATTTCATGCTTTTGGGTTCAGGTTAAAAAGCAAACTCTCATACATTTTAAACTCTCGGTAAAAAAAAGTAATGGAAACACATTAAAAGAAAAACTATTTTACAGTATACTGCCCCCTTAAGTGTAGTAAAACAACTTTGAAACGAACGTTCCTTATATATTTTGCCCGCTCTTTATTTAATTTAGCTCTTAAAATTGTGGCTTTTTAATTTCTCATAATTGCAAAAGTAATCTGATGGATTCTCAAGGCTAACCTTTCTATGTAGCTTTACCTAACTTTAAAAAAAAAACAGGAAAACAATGCACTTTATACTAACATAATGACAGTGGCAAGCCTTTTCTGCTGCATTCTCAAGTCTGGATTCAGATGTGAAAAAAATGCTGTAAATTAAGAATGATTAAAAATAATAATAATTTTATATATATATATATATATATACGGTATATATATATATACGGTATATATATATATATATATATATATATATATATATATATATATATATATATATATATATATATATATATATAAATATATAAATATAAAACATTTTATTTGTATCAATTAACAAAATGCAAACGAAAACTCTAGATCAAAACAGCATCAATTATACTAGGTAAACTTGCACAAAGGTTTTGTGGAACTCAGCAGGTAGTTCCATAACTCCTTGTTCTTCTTCAAGCTGAACGTAGTTCTTAGTGATTTTGGTTGTATGTTTGGGGTCACTGGCATGCTGATTTTAGGCCAATCAGATGTGCCTCTGATGGAATTGCCTGTACTTCTCAGCATTGAGGAGACCATACTCCTTTTGCAGAAATGTAGTGGCAAAATTTCAAGGAACCTCCACCATGTTTCAATGTTGCCTGCAGACACTCATTCTTGTACTGCTATGCAGTGCTTCAGCAAACAAACTGCCTTTTGCAACAATTAAATATTTCAATTATTTTGACTCGTCAGTCAAGAGAACCTGATGCCATTTTTCTGCACCCCAGTTCCTGTGTTTTTGTACATAGTTGAGTACCTCAGCCTTGTTTCCATGTATGTTTTTCTTGGCCTCATGTCTGCCGTGAAGACCAATTTTGGCTAGACTTCCCAAGGCAGTAGATGGGTATACCAGGGTCCCACTGGTTTCTGCCAATTCTGAGATGAGGGCACTGCTGGAAATCGTCTGATTGTAAGGAGAAGTATGATGTGCCTTTCATTTGCTGCACTAAGTTTCCTTGGCTGACCACTGCGTCTACAGTTTTCAACATTGCCTTTTCCTTTGTGCTTCTTTAGAATAGATTGGACAATACATCTGGAAACCAGGTCTGGCATGAAATATCAACCTGGGAGAGAACTTGCTGATGCAGTATAACTAACTTGTGTCTCAGTCTTGCCATGGTGTATTCACTTTTGACATTAAATGGTAAACTCACTTTATTAGCAGAGTTTGGCTGTTACGCACCCAGTTTTATTCCTCCGACACGGCTGTTTCCATTTCAGTTAATGATTGTGTTTTAGCCTAGATATTCAATTGATTATCATTAGTTCCTGTTTGGTATAATTGTGTCAGGGTTTTTTCCCTCTTTTGTTTGCCATGTGCTGCTGGCAGCCATTTTACTCACCTCTCTTGCTGACTTGGTGCATTGTGGGGGATGCTGCTCATTTCCTGCACTTCCTTTTAAGGTCAGACTAGTGTGCATCATTCGAGTGAGACAGGATGCAGTCTCAGAATTGTGATGTCATCACTTATTATTTTAAGGGAATCTGTTCAGTATGCTTTGCCTTTGCGTTGTCTCAGACCCGTTTGTGAGAGTTTCTGTGTATTGCCTGGCTGCCTGACGTCCTTCCTGGTTCCTGGTCCCTGGCTTGTTCCTGACTCTGCTGTTTTCCTTGTTTCTGATTCCGGCTCGTCTGACTATTCGCTTTGGCTCCTGACTCGGCTCGTCTGACTACCAGCTCTGGTTTTGACTCCTGGCTTGTTATTTGACTTGTGGACTTTTTATTATTTTTTGCTATTAATAAAGGTGTGATTATTTTTGCACTTCTCGTCTGATTCCTGGCACCCTGACAAATTGTTTAATCATGCACCTGACTATATGCCTACAAAATCCTTGATTTTGACCAAGCTTACCTAAAATAATTGATGCTGTTTTGAAGGCAAAGGCTGGTCAAACCAAATATTGATTTGATTTTGATTTTTCTTCTGTTCACTCACTTTGCATTTTATAAATTGATAAAAAAAAAAAAAAAAAAAAAAAACAGAATTTATGCTTACCTGATAAATTACTTTCTCTTGCAGTGTATCCAGTCCACGGATTCATCCTTACTTGTGGGATATTCTCATTCCCTACAGGAAGTGGCAAAGAGAGCACATAGCAGAGCTGTCCATATAGCTCCCCCTCTAGCTTCGCCCCCCCAGTCATTCGACCAACGGTTAGGAGAAAAAGTAGAAACCATAGGGTGCAGTGGTGACTGTAGTTTAAACAAGAAATTTTAACCTGACTTAATTGCCAGGGCGGGCCGTGGACTGGATACACCGCAAGAGAAAGTAATTTATCAGGTAAGCATAAATTCTGTTTTCTCTTGCAAGGTGTATCCAGTCCACAGATTCATCCTTACTTGTGGGATACCAATACCAAAGCTTTAGGACACGGATGAAGGGAGGGAACAAGACAGGTAACCTAAACGGAAGGCACCACTGCTTGCAAAACCTTTCTCCCAAAAATAGCCTCCGAAGAAGCAAAAGTATCGAATTTGTAAAATTTGGCAAAAGTATGCAGTGAAGACCAAGTCGCTGCCTTACAAATCTGTTCAACAGAAGCCTCATTCTTGAAAGCCCATGTGGAAGCCACAGCTCTGGTGGAATGAGCTGTAATTCGTTCAGGAGGCTGCTGCCCAGCAGTCTCATAAGCCAATCGGAAGATGCTTTTCAGCCAGAAGGAAAGAGAGGTAGCAGTCACTTTCTGACCTCTCCTCTTACCAGAATAGACAACAAACAAGGATGATGTTTGTCTGAAATCCTTGGTTGCCTGTAAATAGAATTTCAAAGCACGAACCACATCAAGATTGTGTAAAAGCCGTTCCTTCTTTGATCTAACACTTTACCCTCCCGTGGAGATGCCCTACTGCTAGAGCGGCAAAGAGAATGACTGGGGGGGCGGAGCTAGAGGGGGAGCTATATGGACAGCTCTGCTGTGTGCTCTCTTTGCCACTTCCTGTAGGGAATGAGAATATCCCACAAGTAAGGATGAATCCGTGGACTGGATACACCTTGCAAGATAAATGTCTATTTTTTAAAGCATTCTTAGTTTACATCATTGTTTCACACCTGCCTAAAAAAACTTTTGCATAGTACATACATATACTTAAATAAAAAATTATACTTTGTTTTTTCTTCAAAACGTCAGTATCTTAAATGTTACAATTTTTATAGGAATAATTCTCATGAGACAGATATAGTCTTATTTATCATTACTATCTTTGTATTTAATACACCAACAGATTCTGAAGAGTTATTAAAAGATAGAACAGGACAGAAGGATTAGAGGGCCCTGTTATCTAGAGAGCTCACAATATCAGTGTATTCCAGAGAAAGGAAAGGTTGTAAGGTTCAATAAGGGAAAACGCCAGAAGTGAATAGTACTTTGGTTTACTATCAATAGTACAGTATGCAAGTGCTGAAGGGCTTGGTGTCATAGGAGCCAATACACAGACAGTTCAGGTATCTCATTAGCACATACGCAAGAGAAAATAATCTACTATTATTACTAAGGGAAGCACATTTTCCTAGGCTCCTGAGCATGTGGTTTCCTATGCAGTATAATTGGCTTCTGAACATTCTAACATAACAAATAAATCCCATGTATCCTTTTCGTCTATGCTTTAACATATATGGTGTTTCTAAAGATCAACCTTTGCAGTTTAAAAATGCTGCAGGATCAAAATCTCTACTTGCATTATGACTTCTTGGCGAAGTTTCGGTTCTAGTTGTTGTCTCCTCATTCCCTTTTCCTCCTTATGTGACTGTCACATCAAAAACATTTAGGGCTAGATTTATCAAGGGCTAGGAGAATTCTCCTTTGTATTCTCCTCCAGGCTCTCTGCAGCTCACCCATTGGAGAGGGGCACTGCTGTGCACAAATTTATAAAAAAAAAAATTGCACGTAATAATTTGCACTGTTTGTAAGGCGAGCTGCAGCAGATTATGATGAATTTCTCCACGCAAAAAAAGCAAGTTCGCCTGATTTATCATTTCAAACCGTGTTTTTTTTTTTAGGTTGTAGTTTTTGCCCTCTTCAAGTAATCTATTATATTTTTTTACATGGGACAAATTTGCACATTAATTTTGGTGTGTTACCACAATACATTTTTACTTAAACTTTGTTATAATAATGACCCTATATAACCGTAACACATTCAAATTGTTAATACAATTTATGATCTTAGCCACTGAAGAATACATCTAAATATATTTGGATTTGCTTATTATTTCATACATAGAATAAAGTTGGTAAACACTAAAGATTTCATCATGAAAAAAAGTTAACTACTACTTACAAAGAAATATGAGTCTTAATTTCATTAGATGATCAACTGGCAGTCAAAATCCAGCCTAATCAGTGACTATAAAAACTATATTTCAAGATTAAATAATGTGTGTTTCAATGAAGAAATAATCTATAGGAGAAAAAAAGAGAAATTATATTATGTCTATGCAACTCCAGAAAGTAAGAAAATAAGGATTTAGACATTTTATAGTGGCAAAACAGAAAGCTCTTAAAGCAAACAAGAAAGAAAGGAAAAAAAAACGGAAGCCTCTCTAAATGCTGTAATTAAAACCGTCAATCCACCTGAATCAACAATGTATTTGTATGAAGCCATTTTCTGTTAATTATATACCAGGCATTCACCACTTTATTCAAGCCAAACAAAGAACCCAACAGGAATAAAGATTGACAAAACTCAACAATGAAATAGAGAGTGCCATTTAGGGGATAACGGGATATCTTTATTTATCCTCACTAAATACTGTCATCATCATTAGTGTTCAGATATATTCCACAAAACCCATACCATTTATGGGATAACAGAATTTCTTAATTTATCCTCACTAAATACTGCCATCATCATTAATGTTTAGATATGTTCCACAAAACTCTTGGTGATCCATTTGGAACATGATCAATTATCAGAGACATAAAACAAGCTGAATTTATTTTAAACACCATATTAGCATTAGAATTATTTTTTTTTAAGTTCTTTAAGAAAACAAACTGCAATCACAAAACACTAAACACTATTATGCATATTTTTCTATGCATATTACCTCATAATAAAAAAAATTTCCTCAGTGGCACACTATACAATAGAGTGGAACTCTGTACTTGTGGATAATTAGTATTTGTGGGGATAAATTATCCACCCATGTTATTCAGTTTATTTAAATAGATTCCCTCCCCTAAACAAATTTAGCATACTCACTTATACCACTCGGCAAAATAATAAATAGATCTATTAAAACTATTTATAGCTGTTATACAAATTTATTTTTTAAGAAGGGAGCTAGAATACCAAAATAAAAACTGCACTATAAAAAAAGAGATTAAAGGGATATAAACCCACATTTTTTCTCTTTCATGATATAGATAGAATATACCAATTTAAACAACTTTTTAATTTACTGCTATTTACAAATTTTCTATGTTTTCCTGTTAAACTTTGTTGAAAAGAAGGAAGGAGATGGCAGCACTATGTCCTGTCATTTAGTGCTCCAGACATGTGCATGCTACCTATCTAGATATATATTCAACAAAGATTAACAAGAGAACAAAACAAATTTGATAGTAGAAGTCAACTGGAAACTTTTTTTTTAAATTGTATTCTCTATCTAAATCATGAATAAAATGGGTTTCATGTCCCCTTGAAGGAATATGGACAATGTAATTTTTGTAAATCTTGAATGCAACATTGTACCTTCGGCAATTTTAATGCATTAACAATTTTTTTTATAGCTATTGTTTTTCAATAGCCAAACTACACCTACAACTTGCCTTTTTTAAAGGAGCGAATCTAGACTGGTTACTGGAGTAGAAACCACTAGCCACTGTCATTTTGTTATAGCAATTTCTCAATTGTTTTACAGTTTATAATCGTGTTTGCTGAAAACATGTGCTGAAACACTGATGCTAAAAACAGTAGGAACTGTTTAAGCAGGGGATTAATATATATATATATATATATATATATATATATATATATATCTTTCGTACAACGTTGATGAAGAAGGGCTAAAATATAAAAAAAAAAATCTCCATTTGGTTACTTTATACAGGAAGTGGGTGTATGGAACCCAAAGGCTGTAACCTTAAATACTAAAGAAAAATGGCATGCAACATAAAAAGATTCCACTGGGACAAAAATCAAAGTTGAAAATAATGCATAGCCACCCAATTAAGTAATACTGTATAACTCAGTAGCTAGCATCTAAACAGTGACAACCTTCTACTATCCAAGAGAAAAACCCTGGACAGATGTGTATTCAGGTTAACATCCAAAAACAATGGTGTTACAAGAAACAATCCAACCTGCCCACCAAACTCTAAGGCTGACAAAATTTATATGGATGCCTTTACTAAGATATCATCCAGAAATAAAACTGTCATCAAGATCCTCATTTTTGTAAAGTTGCAAAGGTTCATTGAAAAAACATAATTTATGCTTACCTGATAAATTTATTTCTCCTGTTAAGTGTAGTCAGTCCACGGGTCATCCATTACTTATGGGATTATATCTCCTCCCTAACAGGAAGTGCAAGAGGATCACCCAAGCAGAGCTGCTATATAGCTCCTCCCCTCTACGTCATACCCAGTCATTCTCTTGCACCTAACTAATAGATAGGACGTGTGAGAGGACTGTGGTTGTTAAAATTAGTTTTTATTTCTTCAATCAAAAGTTTGTTATTTTAAACAGCACCGGAGTGTGTTGTTTTTTCTCAGGCAGCATTAGAAGAAGAATCTACCTGAGTTTGTGTATGATCTTAGCGGTCGTAACTAAGATCCACTTGCTGTTCTCGGCCATTCTGAGGAGTGAGGTAACTTCAGAACAGGGGACAGCAGGCAGGGTTCACCTGCAAGGAGGTATGTTGCAGTATATTATTTTCTAAGGAATGGAATTGACTGAGAAAATACTGCTAATACCGATATAATGTAAGTGCAGCCTTAAATGCAGTAGTAGCGACTGGTATCAGGCTGATATGTATGTATGTTTACACTGAGGTATTTCTGGGGAATGGAACTTCACTAAGAAAATAATGTATACATTTAAGTTATATTTGAGCCTCCACTGCAGTGAAAGCGACTAGCAGCAGGCTTATTAATAACATTTCATAATTTTATTTTTAAAACGTTTACTGGCATGTTAATTGTTTTTTTCTGAGGTACTTGGTGATAAAACTTTATGGGCATGATTTTTACCACATGGCTGTCGTTTGTTTCTGAATAAAATCAGTTTACTGAGCTTCCCCACTGTTGTATGATGAGTGGGAGGGGCCTATTTTAGCGCTTTATTGCGCAGTAAAAATTCAGTCACAGTCTTCCTATTTCTTCCTCCATGATCCAGGACGTCTCTACAGAGCCCAGGGGTCTCCAAAACTAGTTTTGAGGGAGGTAATCACTCACAGCAGACCTGTGAGAGTGTGTTTTGACTGTGATAAAAACGTTTATATTAAATTGTTATCCGTTTTTGGGTACTAAGGGGTTAATCATCCATTTGCTGGTGGGTGCAATCCTTTGCTAACTTAATACATTTACTGTGAAAATTTGGTTGCTATAACTAATTTGGTTCATTGTTATTTCAACTGTGACAGTTTTTTGTGCTTCTTAAAGGCACAGTAACGTTTTTTATATTGCTTGTAAATTTATTTGAAAAGTATTTTCCAAGCTTGCTAGTCTCATTGCTAGTTTGTTTAAACATGTCTGACACAGATGAATCTCTTTGTTCAATATGTTTAAAGGCCAATGTGGAGCCCAATAGAAATTTGTGTACTAATTGCATTGATGCTACTTTAAATAAAAGCCATTCTGTACATGTAAAGAAAATTTCACCAGACAACGAGGGGGAAGTTATGCCGACTAACTCTCCTCACGTGTCAGTACCTTCGCCTCCCGCTCAGGAGGTGCGTGATATTGTGGCGCCAAGTACATCAGGGCGGCCCTTACAAATCACTTTGCAAGACATGGCTAATGTTATGACTGAAGTACTATCTGAATTGCCAGAATTTAGGGGTAAACGAGATCACTCTGGGGTAAGAACAGAGTGCGCTGATAATAATAGAGCCATGTCTGATACTGCGTCACAATTTGCAGAACATGAGGACGGAGAGCTTCATTCTGTGGGTGACGGATCTGATCCAAGTAAACTGGACTCAGACATTTCAAATTTTAAATTTAAGCTTGAGAACCTCCGTGTATTACTAGGGGAGGTATTAGCGGCTCTGAATGATTGTAACACGGTTGCAATTCCAGAGAAATTATGTAGGCTGGATAGATACTATGCGGTACCGGTGTGTACTGACGTTTTTCCTATACCTAAGAGGCTTACAGAGATTATTAACAAGGAGTGGGATAGACCCGGTGTGCCTTTTTCACCCCCTCCTATATTTAGAAAAATGTTTCCAATAGACGCCACCACACGGGACTTATGGCAGACGGTCCCTAAGGTGGAGGGAGCAGTTTCTACTCTGGCTAAGCGCACCACTATCCCGGTGGAGGATAGCTGTGTTTTTTAAGATCCAATGGATAAAAAGTTAGAGGGTTAACTTAAGAAAATGTTTGTTCAACAAGGTTTTATATTACAACCCCTTGCATGCATTGCGTCTGTCACGGCTGCGGCGGCATTCTGGTTTGAGTCTCTGGAAGAGACCATTAGCTCAGCTCCATTGGATGAGATTATAGACAAGCTTAAAGTCCTTAAGCTAGCTAATTCATTTATTTCTGATGCCGTAGTACACTTAACTAAGCTTACGGCTAAGAACTCCGGATTCGCCATTCAAGCGCGTAGAGCGCTGTGGCTTAAATCCTGGTCAGCCGATGTGACTTCTAAATCTAAATTGCTTAACATACCTTTCAAAGGGCAGACATTATTCGGGCCCGGTTTGAAAGAAATTATCGCTGACATTACTGGAGGTAAGGGCCATGCCCTGCCTCAAGACAGGGCCAAACCAAAGGCTAAACAGTCTAATTTTCGTGCCTTTCGTAACTTCAAGGCAGGAGCAGCATCAACTTCCTCCGCTCCAAGACAGGAAGGAACTGTTGCTCGCTACAGACAGGGCTGGAAACCTAACCAGTCCTGGAACAAGGGCAAGCAGGCCAGAAAGCCTGCTGCTGCCCCTAAGACAGCATGAAGTGAGGGCCCCCGATCCAGAAACGGATCTAATGGGGGGCAGACTTTCTCTCTTCGCCCAGGCTTGGGCAAGAGATGTCCAGGATCCCTGGGCGTTAGAGATCATATCTCAGGGATATCTTCTGGACTTCAAAGCTTCTCCTCCAAAAGGGAGATTTCATCTTTCAAGGTTGTCAACAAACCAGATAAAGAAAGAGGCGTTTCTACGCTGTGTACAAGACCTTTTACTAATGGGAGTGATCCACCCAGTTCCGCGGTCGGAACACGGACAAGGATTTTACTCAAATCTGTTTGTGGTTCCCAAAAAAGAGGGAACCTTCAGACCAATTTTGGACTTAAAGATCCTAAACAAATTCCTAAGAGTTCCATCGTTCAAAATGGAAACTATTCGGACCATCTTACCTATGATCCAAAAGGGTCAGTACATGACCACAGTGGATTTAAAGGATGCCTACCTTCACATACCAATTCACAAGGATCATTACCGGTATCTAAGGTTTGCCTTCCTAAACAGGCATTACCAGTTTGTAGCTCTTCCCTTTGGGTTAGCTACAGCTCCAAGAATCTTTACAAAGGTTCTGGGCTCTCTTCTGGCGGTACTAAGACCGCAAGGAATAGCGGTAGCTCCGTACCTAGACGACATTCTGATACAAGCGTCAAGTTTCCAAACTGCCAAGTCTCATACAGAGTTAGTTCTGGCATTTCTAAGGTCGCATGGGTGGAAGGTGAACGTAGAAAAGAGTTCTCTAATGCCACTCACAAGAGTTCCCTTCTTGGGGACTCTTATAGATTCTGTAGAAATGAAAATTTACCTGACAGAGGACAGGTTATCAAAACTTCTAAATGCTTGCCGTGTCCTTCATTCCATTCAACACCCGTCAGTGGCTCAATGCATGGAGGTAATCGGCTTAATGGTAGCGGCAATGGACATAGTACCTTTTGCACGCCTGCATCTCAGACCGCTGCAATTGTGCATGCTAAGTCAGTGGAATGGGGATTACTCAGATTTGTCCCCTATGCTAAATCTGGATCAAGAGACCAGAGATTCTCTTCTATGGTGGCTTTCTCGGCCACATCTATCCAGGGGGATGCCCTTCAGCAGGCCAGATTGGACGATTGTAACAACAGACGCCAGCCTGCTAGGTTGGGGCGCTGTCTGGAATTCCCTGAAGGCTCAGGGATCGTGGACTCAGGAGGAGAGACTCCTTCCAATAAACATTCTGGAATTAAGAGCAGTTTTCAATGCCCTTCTGGCTTGGCCTCAGTTAGCAACTCTGAGGTTCATCAGGTTTCAGTCGGACAACATCACGACTGTGGCTTACATCAACCATCAGGGAGGGACAAGGAGTTCCCTAGCGATGATGGAAGTCTCAAGGATAATTCGCTGGGCAGAGTCTCACTCTTGCCACCTGTCAGCGATCCACATCCCAGACGTGGAGAACTGGGAGGCGAATTTCCTAAGTCGCCAGACTTTTCATCCGGGGGAGTGGGAACTTCATCCGGAGGTGTTTGCCCAACTACTTCAGCATTGGGGCAAACCAGATCTGGATCTCATGGCGTCTCGCCAGAACGCCAAGCTTCCTTGTTACGGATCCAGGTCCAGGGACCCGGGAGCGGTACTGATAGATGCTCTGACAGCACCTTGGGTTTTCAACATGGCTTATGTGTTTCCACCCTTCCCGATGCTTTCTCGATTGATTGCCAGGATCAAACAGGAGAGAGCATCGATAATTCTAATAGCGCCTGCGTGGCCACGCAGGACCTGGTATGCAGATCTAGTGGACATGTTGTCCTGTCCACCTTGGTCTCTGCCTCTGAGACAGGACCTTCTGATTCAGGGTCCTTTCAAACATCCAAATCTAATTTTTCTGAGGCTGACTGCATGGAGATTGAACGCTTGATTCTATCAAAGCGGGGATTCTCGGAGTCAGTGATTGATACCTTAATACAGGCTAGGAAACCTGTTACCAGGAAAATTTACCATAAAATATGGCGTAAATACTTACATTGGTGCGAATCCAAGGGTTACTCATGGAGTAAGGTTAGGATTCCTAGGATATTGTCTTTTCTACAAGAAGGTTTAGAAAAGGGTTTATCTGCTAGTTCGTTAAAGGGACAGATCTCAGCTCTGTCTATCCTTTTACACAAACGTCTGTCAGAAGTTCCAGACGTTCAGGCTTTTTGTCAGGCTTTGGCTAGGATTAAGCCTGTGTTTAAGACTGTTGCTCCGCCGTGGAGCTTAAACTTAGTTCTTAACGTTCTGCAAGGTGTTCCGTTTGAACCCCTTCATTCCATTGATATCAAGCTGTTATCTTGGAAAGTTCTGTTTTTAATGGCTATTTCCTCGGCTCGAAGAGTCTCTGAGTTATCGGCCTTACATTGTGATTCTCCTTATCTGATTTTTCATTCAGACAAGGTAGTTCTGCGTACTAAACCTGGGTTCTTACCTACGGTAGTCACTAACAGGAATATCAATCAAGAGATTGTTGTTCCATCATTGTGCCCTAACCCTTCTTCGAAGAAGGAACGACTTCTGCACAATCTAGACGTTGTCCGTGCCCTGAAATTTTATTTGCAGGCAACTAAGGATTTTCGTCAAACTTCTTCCCTGTTTGTCGTTTATTCTGGACAAAGGAGAGGTCAAAAGGCTTCAGCTACCTCTCTCTCTTTTTGGCTTCATAGAATAATACGTTTAGCATATGAGACTGCTGGACAGCAGCCTCCTGAAAGGATTACAGCTCATTCTACTAGAGCTGTGGCTTCCACTTGGGCCTTTAAGAATGAGGCCTCTGTTGAACAGATTTGCAAGGCTGCAACTTGGTCTTCACTTCATACTTTTTCAAAATTTTACAAATTTGACACTTTTGCTTCTTCGGAGGCTGTTTTTGGGAGAAAGGTTCTACAGGCAGTGGTTCCTTCCGTGTAAAGATCCTGCCTTTCCCTCCCGTCATCCGTGTACTTTTAGCTTTGGTATTGGTATCCCATAAGTAATGGATGACCCGTGGACTGACTACACTTAACAGGAGAAAACATAATTTATGCTTACCTGATAAATTCCTTTCTCCTGTAGTGTAGTCAGTCCACGGCCCGCCCTGTTGTTTACGGCAGGTCTAAAAAAAAAATTATCTTAAACTCCAGTCACCACTGCACCCTATAGTTTCTCCTTTCTCGTTTGGTTTCGGTCAAATGACTGGGTATGACGTAGAGGGGAGGAGCTATATAGCAGCTCTGCTTGGGTGATCCTCTTGCACTTCCTGTTAGGGAGGAGATATAATCCCATAAGTAATGGATGACCCGTGGACTGACTACACTACAGGAGAAAGGAATTTATCAGGTAAGCATAAATTATGTTTTCTCTTGTAGTGTAGTCAGTCCACGGGTCATCCATTACTTATGGGATTATATCTCTTCCCAACAGGAAGTTGCAAGAGGATCACCCAAGCAGAGCTGCTATATAGCTCCTCCCCTCACATGTCATATCCAGTCATTCGACCGAAACAAGACGAGAAAGGAGAAACCATAGGGTGCAGTGGTGACTGGAGTTTAATTAAAATTTAGATCTGCCTTAAAAGACAGGGCGGGCCGTGGACTGACTACACTACAAGAGAAATAAATTTATCAGGTAAGCATAAATTATGTTTTCTCTTTTTAAGTGTAGTCAGTCCACGGGTCATCCATTACTTATGGGATACCAATACCAAAGCTAAAGTACACGGATGATGGGAGGGACAAGGCAGGAACTTTAAACGGAAGGAACCACTGTCTGAAGCACCTTTCTCCCAAAAATAGTCTCCGAAGAAGCAAAAGTGTCAAATTTGTAAAATTTTGAAAAAGTGTGAAGTGAAGACCAAGTTGCAGCCTTGCAAATCTGTTCAACAGAGGCCCTCATTTTAAAGGCCCAGGTGGAAGCCACAGCTCTAGTAGAATGAGCTGTAATTCTTTCAGGAGGCTGCTGTCCAGCAGTCTCATAGGCTAAACGTATTATGCTACGAAGCCAAAAGGAGAGAGAGGTAGCCGAAGCCTTTTGACCTCTCCTCTGTCCAGAGTAAACGACAAACAGGGAAGAAGTTTGACGAAAATCTTTAGTTGCCTGCAAATAGAACTTCAGGGCACGGACTACGTCCAGATTATGCAAAAGTCGTTCCTTCTTTGAAGAAGGGTTAGGACACAATGATGGAACAACAATCTCTTGATTGATATTCCTGTTAGAAACTACCTTAGGTAAGAACCCAGGTTTAGTACGCAGAACTACCATGTCTGAATGAAAAATCAGATAAGGAGAATCACAATGTAAGGCAGATAACTCAGAGACTCTTCGAGCCGAGGAAATAGCCATCAAAAACAGAACTTTCCAAGATAACAGCTTGATATCAATGGAATGAAGGGGTTCAAATGGAACGCCTTGCAGAACGTTAAGAACTAAGTTTAAGCTCCACGGCGGAGCAACAGTCTTAAACACAGGCTTAATCCTAGCCAAAGCCTGACAAAAAGCCTGAACGTCTGGAACTTCTGCCAGACGTTTGTGTAGAAGAATAGACAGAGCAGAATCTGTCCCTTTAACGAACTAGCAGATAAGCCCTTTTCTAAACCCTCTTGTAGAAAAGACAATATCCTAGGAATCCTAACCTTACTCCATGAGTAACTCTTGGATTCGCACCAATATAAATATTTACGCCATATCTTATGGTAAATTTTTCTGGTAACAGGTTTCCTAGCCTGTATTAAGGTATCAATAACCGACTCCGAGAAGCCACGCTTTGATAGAATCAAGCGTTCAATCTCCATGCAGTCAGCCTCAGAGAAATTAGATTTGGATGGTTGAAAGGACCCTGAATTAGAAGGTCCTGCCTCAGAGGCAGAGACCATGGTGGACAGGACGACATGTCCACTAGGTCTGCATACCAGGTCCTGCGTGGCCACGCAGGCACTATCAGAATCACCGATGCTCTCTCCTGTTTGATCTTGGCAATCAGTCGAGGAAGCATCGGAAATGCTGGAAACACATAAGCCATGTTGAAGACCCAAGTGGCTGTCAGAGCATCTATCAGCACCGCTCCCGGGTCCCTGGACCTGGATTCATAACAAGGAAGCTTGGTGTTCTTGCGAGACGCCATGAGATCCAGATCTGGCTTGCCCCAACGATGAATCAGTTGAGCGAAGACCTCCGGATGAAGTTCCCACTCCCCCGGATGAAAAGTCTGGCGACTTAGAAAATCCGCCTCCCAGTTCTCCACGCCTGGGATGTAGATCGCTGACAGGTGGCAAGAGTGAGACTCTGCCCAGCGAATTATCCTTGAGACTTCCAACATCGCTAGGGAACTCCTGGTTCCCCCTTGATGGTTGATGTAAGCCACAGTCGTGATGTTGTCCGACTGAAATCTGATGAACCTCAGAGCTGCTAACTGAGGCCAAGCTAGAAGAGCATTGAATATTGCTCTTAACTCCAGAATATTTATTGGGAGGAGTTTCTCCTCCTGAGTCCATGATCCCTGAGCCTTCAGGGAATTCCAGACTGCGCCCCAACCTAGAAGGCTGGCGTCTGTTGTTACAATCGTCCAATCTGGCCTGCGAAAGGTCATCCCCTTGGACAGATGGGGCCGAGAAAGCCACCATAGAAGAGAATCTCTGGTCTCTTGATCCAGATGTAGTAGAGGGGAGTAATCCCCATTCCACTGACTTAGCATGCACAATTGCAGCGGTCTGAGATGCAGGCACGCAAATGGTACTATGTCCATTGCCGCTACCCTTAAGCCGATTACTTCCATGCACTGAGCTACTGACGGGTGTGGAATGGAATGAAGGGCACGGCAAGCATTTAGAAGTTTTGATAACCTGGCCTCCGTCAGGTAAATTTTCATTTCTACAGAATCTATAAGAGTCCCTAGGAAGGGAACCCTTGTGAGTGGTAATAGAGAACTCTTTTCCACGTTCACCTTCCACCCATGCGACCTCAGAAATGCCAGAACTATCTCTGTATGAGACTTGGCAATTTGAAAACTTGACGCTTGTATCAGAATGTCGTCTAGGTACGGAGCCACCGCTATGCCTCGTGGTCTTAGTACCGCCAGAAGTGAGCCCAGAACCTTTGTAAAGATTCTTGGAGCCGTAGCTAACCCGAAGGGAAGAGCTACAAACTGGTAATGCCTGTCTAGGAAGGCAAATCTTAGGTACCGATAATGATCTTTGTGAATCGGTATGTGAAGGTAGGCATCCTTTAAGTCCACTGTGGTCATGTACTGACCCTCTTGGATCATGGGTAGGATGGTTCGAATAGTTTCCATTTTGAATGATGGAACTCTTAGGAATTTGTTTAGGATTTTTAAGTCCAACATTGGTCTGAAGGTTCCCTCTTTCTTGGGAACCACAAACAGATTTGAATAGAATCCTTGCCCGTGTTCCGTCCGCGGAACTGGGTGGATCACCCCCATTAGTAAGAGGTCTTGTACACAGCGTAGAAACGCCTCTTTCTTTATTTGGTTTGCTGATAACCTTGAAAGATGAAATCTCCCTTGTGGAGGAGAAGCTTTGAAGTCCAGAAGATATCCCTGAGATATGATCTCCAACGCCCAGGGATCCTGGACATCTCTTGCCCAAGCCTGGGCGAAGAGAGAAAGTCTGCCCCCCACTAGATCCGTTTCCAGATAGGGGGCCCTCTCTTCATGCTGTCTTAGGGGCAGCAGCAGGTTTTCTGGCCTGCTTGCCCTTGTTCCAGGACTGGTTAGTTTTCCAGCCCTGTCTGTAACGAGCAACAGCTCCTTCCTGTTTTGGAGCGGAGGAAGTCGATGCTGCTCCTGCCTTGAGGTTACGAAAGGCACGAAAATTAGACTGTTTGGCCTTTGATTTGGCCCTGTCCTGAGGCAGGGCTTGGCCCTTACTTCCAGTAATGTCAACGATATTTTCTTTCAAGCCGGGCCCGAATAAGGTCTGCCCTTTGAAAGGAATATTAAGCAATTTAGATTTAGAAGTCACATCAGCTGACCAGGATTTAAGCCATAGCGCTCTGCGCGCTTGGATGGCGAATCCGGAGTTCTTAGCCGTAAGTTTGGTTAAATGTACGACGGCATCAGAAACAAATGCGTTAGCTAGCTTAAGTGCTTTAAGCTTGTTCATAATCTCATCCAATGGAGCTGTGCGAATGGCCTCTTCCAGAGACTCAAACCAGAATGCCGCCGCAGCAGTGACAGGCGCAATGCATGCAAGGGGCTGTAAGATAAAACCTTGCTGAACAAACATTTTCTTAAGGTAACCTTCTAATTTTTTATCCATTGGATCTGAAAAGGCACAAATATCCTCCACCGGGATAATGGTGCGCTTAGCTAAAGTAGAAACTGCTCCCTCCACCTTAGGGACCGTCTGCCATAAGTCTTGTGTGGTGGTGTCTATAGGAAACATTTTCCTAAATATGGGAGGAGGGGAAAAAGGCACACCGGGTCTATCCCACTCCTTGCTAATAATCTCTGTAAGCCTTTTAGGTATAGGAACCACGTCAGTACACACCGGTACCCGCATAGTATCTATCCAACCTACAGTAATTTTTCTGGAATTGCAACCGTGTTACAATCATTCAGAGCCGCTAATACCTCCCCTAGCAATATGCGGAGGTTCTCAAGCTTAAATTTAAAATTAGGAAATCTCTGAATCCAGTCTCCCTGGATCAGATCCGTCACCCACAGAATGAAGCTCTCCGTCTTCATGTTCTGCAAATTGTGACGCAGTATCGGACATGGCTCTCACATCATCAGCGCGCTCTGTCCTTAACCCAGAGATATCACGCTTGCCTCTTAATTCTGGCAATTTAGATAATACTTCTGTCATAACAGTAGCCATGTCTTGCAAAGTGATTTGTGAGGAGAGTTAGTCGGCATAACTTCCCCCTCGTTGTCTGGTGATAATTTCTTTACATGTAAAAACTGACTTTTATTTAAAGTGACATCAATGCATTTAGTACACATTTCTATGGGGCTCCACATTGGCCTTCAAACATAGTGAACAAACAGATTCATCTGTGTCAGACATGTTTAAACAGACTAGCAATGAGACTAGCAAGCTTGGAAAATACTTTTCAAATAAATTTACAAGCAATATAAAAAACGCTACTGTGCCTTTAAGGAGCACAAAAAGCTGTCACAGTTGAAATAACAATGAACCAAATTAGTTATAGCAACCAAATTTTCACAGTAAATGTATTAAGTTAGCAAAGGATTGCACCCACCAGCAAATGGATGATTAACCCCTTAATACCCAAAAACGGATAACAATTTAATAATTAACGTTTTTTTCACAGTCAAACACACTGTCACAGGTCTGCTGTGACTGATTACCTCCCTCAAAATGAATTTTGAAGACCCCTGAGCTCTCTAGAGACGTCCTGGATCATGGAGGATGAAGTAGGAAGATTGTGACTGAATTTTTTACTGCGCAAAAAAGCGCTAAAATAGGCCCCTCCCACTCATATTACAACAGTGGGGAAGCTCAGTTAACTGTTTCTATGCAGAAACAAAAGTTAGCCATGTGGTAAAAATCATGCCCCAATAAGTTTTATCACCAAGTACCTCACAAAAAAACGATTAACATGCCAGTAAACGTTTGAACATACATTTTAAAAAGTTATGAAGTGTTATTAATAAGCCTGCTACCAGTCGCTTTTACTGCAGTTAAGGCTCATACATTACTTCAGTATTAACAGTATTTTCTTAGT